>NW_026646350.1:0-154210 GCF_949987535.1 Balaenoptera acutorostrata | reverse complement strand
TGATTCCCTCTGTCACGCGGGGTGCGGCAGAATTCCCCTTCAGCACTGTGCTGCTGGGGGTGGAGGAGAGATAGAACATCACAGCTGCCCTCCCTGCAGCTGGCAGAGATCAGGCGGTCAGCGTCTGCTGCCACGGGGAGGAAACTGTCAGGCCGGGCCTGCTGGACGTGGCCCTCTCCATCAAAATCACAACAAGGAGTCTCAGGACACTTCCTTCACGCCTATTCAATGGACATGGGCGCTGACGCTACAGCGGACAGGGCACTGGACTCGAGGCAGACGCCTGCTGGGGGGTCCTGGACAAATGGCTTCTCTGAGCCCAGCTCTAGGTCTGTAAGATGCGGTGCCGCCTCCTGCCTCATGAGGCTGCCCTGGCACAGAGAAAGCACGAGCACTTAGTACTCGCTCATGAAAGCCAGTTCCCTCTCCCAGGCCCCGGTCTCAAGCCGAGGTTCCAAGTCGAGTGCAACGTTGATGACATGGCAGCCGCAGGCTCATAAGTAAGGCAGAGGGGTTGTTTGATGGAGCAGAGGCTCGAAGGGCATGACGCCTCTGGAGGGCATCCCTCTGTGTCCAGGGAGGACAGAAGGCTCTGGTGATGCACCCCTGGACGCCCACCTCCAGCCACCCCATCTGTGCCCGTCTCACCTGCAGCGTGTCCCCAAAGGAGAGCTTGTGGATGACATGGGTCATGTCCGGGTTCTGTGGCTGGGCTGTGGCACTGTGTGTGGACACGTGGAAGTTGCCCGGGACCTGGGGGAGAGATGGAGAGTTTAGGAGTTGCGTCGGCTGCCCCAGAGGGTGGGGTGCAGGGCTTCACCCTGGGGTCAGGCAGATCTGGATTTGGATCCCAGCTTGGCCACTTCCCAGCAGTGGAACTTTGTAGGAGCCTCTGGTTCCTCGTCTGTGGAAAGGGGGTGACAACAGTGGCTACCCGAGAGGACTGCTGGGGCTGTGGGTGGGAGGGTGCATGTGAAGGACCCAGCTGGGTGCCTGGCACAAGACCACGGCTCGAAAAGGCAACTGCCCACCATCAACTTCCTGGCTGTTTCCCCCCCGTAGGCCTGCAGACTAACGAAGCTTCCTTGAACTCCAAATCAACACCATCACCCACCCAAATCCGCCCCATCACCCTAGACTGGGGGTTCCTTGAAGGCAAGACCACAGCAGCCCACTTTCCTCCCTGGGTCTCAAGACTGTGCAGAGCGCAGCCAGTGAGAGGTACTGAATGAATGTCTACTCAGTGAACGGCACTGGATGAGGCCTCCACGGAGACTCCGGGGGCCTCCCTCCTCCCAGCTGCTCAGACCAACACTTGGTGTCATCCTGGCCCCGTCTTTCTCTCACACTGACGTCCCACCCATCAGGAAATGCTGTCACCTCCACCCTCGAGACGCCCAGCAGCTGAGCCCCCAAGCCTCCACTGCCTCCCTAGACCACACAAGGCGGCAGCCTCCCCACTGAGCTCCAGGCTTCTGCCCTTGGGGTCCCCAGGCCTTTCCCCAACAGTAACTAGAGGGGGCCTTTTGAACCCAATGTTTGATCCCGTCACCCCTCTGCCCAGGACCCTCCAAGGCTTCCCTTCTCTTGAGTTGAAGCCACATCCTCACGTCCTCTTCTGCTTACTCCCTCTGGCCACGCCGGCCTCCTGCTGCGCCGGCAACAGTGCCAGTGTGGTCCTCGGGCCTTTGTGCCTGCGCCCCCTTCCTGGAACCCTTTTCCACATGGCTCTCCCTCAGGTCTCTGCTCTGGGGCCCCACTGACCCCCACATCCCCCAAGCCCCTCACGCCGCTAAAGCACTCAGCATCACCCGCCATCTTATCCTCATCTTGTTCTCATCTGCGTCCTCCAACGAGAATATAAGCTCCATGCTGGCAGGGTTTTTGTCTGATTTGATGCTGTATTCCCCAGGTTCTGGCATAGAGCACGTGCTTAATAAATATGTATGGGATGAATGAAAGAATGAGTAAATGATATTAATCCTTAGAACAGCACTTTTGGCTTTGACACCTGGTAATTCCCATTTTACAGAAAAGGAAACTGAGGCTCAGAGCAGTGAAGAAACTTGCTACGGTCACCTGACAAAACCGCGGCCATCGGACTTCCCTGGTGGCGCAGTGGTTAAGAATCCGCCTGCCAACGCAGGGGACACGGGTTCGAGCCCTGGTCCGGGAAGATCCCACATGCCGCGGAGCAACCAAGCCCCTGTGCCACAACTACTGAGCCTGCGCTCTACAGCCTGCGAGCCACAACTACTGAGCCCGTGTGCCACAACTACTGAAGCCCGCGCGCCTAGAGCCCGTGCTCCACAGCAAGAGAAGCCACCGCAATGAGAAGCCCGCGCAGCACAGCGAAGACCGAATGAAGCCAAAAATAAATAAAAATAAAATAAATAAATTTAAAAAAAAAACAAAACCCACAGCCATTGACCTCAGCGGCCCTGGGCTGATGGCCACGTGGAGCCAGCCCTTCAGGAGGTGCAAAGCTTGGGAGATGATCCAGACAAAAGCCTGGCCTTGCATGAGCCCCTGGCCTGCTGTGACACAGACTTGGAACAGAAAATGAGACTGCATGACCTACACTGGACCAGAGGGATGCAAAGACTGTGGGAGCCACGGGGGAGGGCCCCCGGCTCAGCTGCGGGTGTTCTCAGGGGAAAGAACACCCTGTGCTAAGGCTCTGAAGATGAGTCTGCATCACTCAGGGATGAGGGGAAAGGCATTTGGGCAGAGGGAACAGCATGAACAAGTATGGAGATCAGAAACTGCCCAGTTGGTGGGCATGTGTAAGAAACTAGAAGAGCTTGGTATTACTGAACCCCGAATAAAAGAGAGGCCTGGGGGAGTGGCCACAGCAGGAAACAAAGAGGCATTGAGAGGGAGGTGGGGCTGTTTAGCAAAGGCCCCAAACACCACACTGAAAAACTCAGGGTTTATTTTATTCCGGCTCAACAAAAGTTGAACGAGCTGCACTAGAGGAAGGAATAAGGTTTACAGCTTAGCATCCGCTTATTTTGTAAGCACGCCTGTCTCAAACACAAAGTTGTGGGTTTCCTGCAGGAATATTAATGTCTTCACTAGGGCCTAAGCTCTGGACTGACGTGAGAGGTACCAGGCTAACAGGGCATGGCCCAGGCTCAGTGAGCTCACAGTTAAGTGTGCCATGGGCTGCTTGGAGTGGGGGGGCAACCTGCTGGGTCTGGCTGGGGTGAACAGAAACAACAGCTCTGAAAGATCTCCCTGGAGGGATAGCACTGCCCGCTTCAGGGGCCCGATTACCCATGGTAGAGTAGCAGGTGAGGGCCACATGCGGGCTCCAGTCTGTCCTCTCTTCCTAGCTGGGGAACCTTGGGAAAGGTCATTAACCACTCTGTGCCTCAGTTTCCCCATCAAGAAAATGGGGATAATAACCAAAAAAGGTTATGGGGGGATTAAATGAGGTGAATACAAAGCCGATGGCAGGTGTTATTGGGTTGGGTTTACAGGATGAACATGTCTGAGCCAAGAGACAAGAACCCTCCCAGAAGAGGGAACAAGCATGTACATGGGCAGGGTGTGGGGAAAACCCTACTGTATTCTAAAAATACTTTAAACTTCATTTTTACTTATATAAATAATACCTGGATATATTTTCACTATTAAAAATCCATGTGATAAAGTCAGAACTGAAGTCCCCATTGCCTACTGCCCCCAGAAGTAAGAAACAAATAGCATCCGGTGTGCATCCTTCAGAGTTCTTCTTTGCAGTGACATGGGGCCTCCCATGGACAGGGCCGTGGGCGGACTTCAGAACTGGGTTTGGAGTCTGGGCCTCACGCTCCCAGAGCTAGGTGAGTCAAGGAGGCTGGCGCCCGCACATGTGCCACCCGCTGCTGCCCCTTGAGGCTGTGACTCAGTGACCCACTCCCCCTCGGCACGGAATCCATCACAGGTGGCTGACTCACGCCAGCACACGCTGGGCTGAAGAAAGCAAAGACGATGCTTTTAGAGCTGTGACTTAGGAACCTACGTCATTGTCTCTGACGGGTTTTAAAAACATATAGATGGAGCCAGGCCCCAAACCCTGGCCCATTCTGTCCTCCTCCAGGGGGGTGGGTGATTAAGCAAGGACTCCGGGGCTGCTGGGGGCCTGCTGGGGGCTGCTGGCGCAGCTTGAAACATGTGAACTCTGACATCTGGCTGCTGGCTGACTTCCTGATGGATGGATAAGGGGGCCACAGGGCAAGTGTGAGCCTGATGCTGGGAGATATAGGGGCGGGGGCCAGCTGCTGACCTCGCCCGTCATCACGGCTGGCTTTCTTATCTGAGCACCCCTTGACTGAGAGCTCCAGGAAGACACGAACTCTTAACCCTCCAAGGGTGGGGGGGCAGAGGCTGGCCTCAGCTGTGACCGAGATGCTGGCCAGAAGCAGCAACAAGCAGGGGTGCAGGAGACAGAGCAGGGGCCCTGGTGCCAGGCAGCCTGGGTTCAAATCCTAGCTCCCGGCCCTTTAGCAGGTCACTTAATCCCTTGTGCCTGTTTCCTTAGGACTGTCACAAGGACTAAATGAGTTAATACTAGTAAAGAGTCGGGTGAGAACCCAATAGGTGGCGGCAGCCAAAAGGTGAGGGCTGGTGTGACCCTATTCTAGAATCTCAGCTGTCCCCTGACCAGAGAAGACTCACTTCTTGGACGTTATCCACGCACATTTCACGAGCACACTTGCAGCCAAGTGACGGTGGATGCCAGATGATGAGATCACAGACACCCCACTGACAGGAGTTAAGGCCAGCTGGGGAAGGGCACCGAGACTAGTCCCATCCCTACTGCCATATGTGCTTTACAGATTTTAATCTGTTCACAACTCACAACCTGTGAGTGCAGTATCATTATCCCATTTTACAGATGAGGAAACCAAGGCTGAGAGAGGCTAAACTGCCCAGTCATTCAACCAGTGAGCATTGTAGCCAGGATTCTCAACCATAGGTCTGTCTGACCCCAAAGAGCAAGCTCCGGTTCAGCCAGAGCCAGCGGGGGGCCACCCTGGAGCCTGTCTAAGGGAAGCCACCCACAGCCTGGGGCATGTTTGCCAAGCTGAGGAGAGTGTGGCGCTGGGCCATCTCCTGGGTGGTTGTCCCGTCTCTCCTGTGCCCACCCCATACTCGGTGCTGAGTAAACGTGGTCCCTCCTGTTCACCATCTGAGGTGTTTATATCTGTTTAACTGATCATACCCTCCTAGGGGAGGCCCCCGCAATAGGGAGGCAGGCATGTGTCTGTTCATCTTCAACCATCTTTCAACCCCGAAGACAGGCCTTCCCTTATGACCCTATCTCAGTGGGTCTCCTCCTTAATTCCTCACCATAACACCCCCTTCATTCTCTTCCCGGCTGCTTCATCAAATTATATATTGGCTTGTTTGAGTGTTTACCTGTCACCCCGTAATAGACTGTAAGTGCCACTAAGGGCAGGGACATCAGTTGCTTCTCTGGGCACTGCACCCCGGTACCAAGTGTGGAGCCAGGCACACATCAGACACTCAAGAGAAGGATGTATGAGTGAATGAGCCAGGGGCGGGGCGGGAGGGGGGCAATGGTCAAAGGAAGTCAGAATGTGATACGGACAAGAGCAACATAAGGTTCATGATGGGAGGGGCAGGGGCAGGGGAAGGGGAGGGAGGGCTCCCGCTCAGGCACCCACGTCAACGAGACCTGTGGGTGAGCAGCAGCTCTCCAGGCACACAGATGGGGGCAGAGAGAGGGCATCAGAGGAAGACTGAGAGCCTGGCCCACCAACAATTCGCCCACCTCCCTGCATTGTGCCCACACTGGCCTTCCCTCATCTCCAAGGCATGCCCTCCACTGCAGCCAGCATCCCAAGGGCTTGGCTGTGCAGTAGTCCCCTTCTCTCCCACGTGGGCTTTCTCTGCAGCACATGGGTCAGTGGTCCACCCTGTCCTTGCAGCGCCAGCCCTCCCCTTTGATTCATGTTCTCTTCCAGATTCTGGGGCCCGCTCAGCCCTGGTTTCCTCCTACCTATCTGGCTGCTCCTTCTATCCTTCCTCCCCACCTCTAAACACTGGCACGCATCAGAAATCGGTCCTCAAACTGCATCCTTATCAAGACCTTAGGTTCTTACATTTTTGGTGCCACGGACCCGTTGCCAGTCTGCCGACACCTACGTTTTAAATGCTTTAAAAGTTTCGAATGCATAAAACACATAGGATCACAGAGGAAAGAAATGATGTTTTAAACAGTAATTAAAACAGATCAAACATTTGCACATGCCTCTTTAATAATGCAGCAAATAATAAGACCTGATCGCGGGTCAACAAATTACTGTAATTTCAAAACAGCAATGAATGTAAACAGCAGCTCAGAATGATCTGTGACAATTTTAATGTGATATACATATCGGCAATTTCTATTGGTGACAAGGTCAAGGGTGCTGCTAATGCTACTATGGTTCATTGCCTACATTCAGCATAGACGAGAACGCTAAATTGGAGTTAGAGCTTCGTAAAAATAAACATGTCATTTTTTTCCCCATCCAGGTTCACAGACTCTTTGAATTTGATCTGCATTCCCTGGGGCGTCTGTGGATCCCAGGTTTAGGACGTTCTATACCTCTCCCTAGGTAATCTAGCTTAGACCAATGATCCTCAAACATGAGTGGCATCAGGATCCCCTGGGGGGCTTGTTACAACACAGATTCAGTAGATCCAAAGTGGGGCCTGAGAATCTGCATGCTTAACAGGTTCCAGGTGACGCTGATACTGCTGGTTTGGGGGCCTCACTTTGTTTGTTTGTTTTTATTGAAGTATAGTGGATTTACAATGTTGTGTTCATCTCTGCTGTACAGCAAAGTGATTCAGTTATACACATATATACATTCTTTTAAAAATATTCTTTTCCATTATGGTTTATCACAGATATTGAATATAGTTAGTTCCCTGTGCTATACAGTAGGACCTTGTTGTTTATCCATTCTATATATAATAGTTCGCATCTGCTAACCCCAAACTCCCAATCCATCCCTTCCCCACCCTACCTCCCCCTTGATTACCACAAGTCTGCTCTCATTTGTGTCATATTTTACATTCCACATATAAGTGATATCGTACGGTATTGGTCTTTCTCTGTCTGACTTACTTCACTTAGTATAATAATCATCTAGGTCCATCCATGTTGCTGCAATCTGAGGGCCCCACTTTGAGTAGCACTGATGTAGACCTATGAAGGCCAACATCATCTGTTTACCGATGACTCTTACATTTACATCTCCAGCCCAGAGCTCTCTCTTGCACTCCACAAGCACCCCCTCAACTTCCAATTTAACATCTCTAATGGGAATCCTGAATGAAATGTGTCCAAAACTGAAGGACCGAGTCCCAGCCCCACCTCGCACAGAATCCATGCTTTCCCAAGCTTCCATATTTAGAAAATGGGACTGCCTGGTTGTCAAGACAAAAACCTAAGAGGTTTCTCTGATTCCACTCTTGTCCTCACCACCCACAACCAATTGGTCAGTAAGTCTTGTTGACTCCACCTCCCTAATCTGGACCCTTCTCTCCAGTGCCACTGCCACAAGCACTGTCTGTGACCTCTGCTCTTGGTCCTGTCCAGTCTCTCCCCAAACAGATGACACAGTGATCTTTCTAAAGGTTTGCTGTCCAGGAGAACTCTCCCTGATGATGGAAATGTTTCTTATCTGTGCTAACACGGCAGCCACTAGCCACATGTGGCCACGGAGCGCCTGCAGTGTGGCTAGTGAGACTGGGGGCCTGAATTTTACTTAATTTTAATCAACTTAAACGGAGCTGGTGGCTACTGTATTGGATAGTGAGGTTATAAAGCATAAATCCGACTGCATTGCTTCCCTGCTTAAAACCTTCAAATGGCTACCATCACAAGCACCATAAATCCTAATCACGGGGCACAGCGAAGACCCTGTGTGGTAGCTAATCAGCAAAGAGAGTCCCCATGAACCACACCTCCCAGCACCCGCACCCTTGGGTGGTCCCCCCCTTCCCCATGGAACCTGGGCCAGCACCTAATTCCTGTTAAGCCATAAAGTTTGGCAGAAGTGATAGTGTCTGCTTTAGCACTTAAGGAGCCCTGAGCTGTCATGGAAGAAAACCACCTGGAGAGACCACATGGAGACAGAGAGACAGGTCCAGGTGTCCCAAGCATCTGGGCCAAGCCTCACAGCCATCCAGCGGGGACTGCAGGAAGGAGGGCATACTGTCTAAAGGGGTCATTAGCTCCAGATCGTTGTTTCCAGTGAAACTCAGGTCCAGTGCGGCTAGAGCCTCTGACTTTTAAAAGCTAGAAATCTGGACTCCCGGTTTTTTGATATTGGCTCTGATGGATCTGAATACTGTATGGGGCAAATGTAACTGGTTTTTGGGTTGTGTGTGGCCAGTGAGTTTGCAACCTCTCAATGAGATGGCAGGGGTTAGAGGAAGGGCATCTGAGCAGAGGCTACAGGAGGGCAGGCAGAAGCCAGCGGCTCAGCCTGGCTGGGATTGGGAAGGGGAGTTGTGGGACATGGGGATAGCTGTGCAACCTTGGCCGAGATACTTAACCTCTCTGGGTCTCAGGTTCCTCATCTGTATAATGGTGCCACCTCACAGGCTGTTGAGAGGCTCCACTGCGATAACACATAAAAAGAGCCGAGAAGGGACTTCCCTGTTGGTCCAGTGGTTAAGACTCCGTGCTTCCAATGCAGGGGGCCTGGGTTCGAACCCTGGTCAGGGAACTGGATCCTGCATGCCACAACTAAGAGCCCGCATGCAGCAACTAAAGATCCCACATGCCACAACAAAGATCCTGTGTGCAGCAATGAAGATGCCGTGCGCTGCAATTAAGACCCGGCACAACCAAGTAAATAAATAAATCTTATAGAAAAAAGAGCCGAGAAGAGTGCTGGCTGCTGCCGGGATTCCCCAGCTCTCCCAAATGCACCGCGCAATACCTGAATGGTCCTTTGGAGCTGACCAGGTACTTTCAAACCTATCCACTCTCACTCCTCCCCTGCTTCATTCCTCATCACAGCACTTACCACCCACTGAAAGGCTTTCCAGTTTGCACACTGTCTGCCTCGCTCCACTAGAACGGAAGCCCCGCCAGCGCAAGAACGCTGCCCACCTAGTCCAGGCATTGCCCAGAGCCAGTAACCCACTCTGGAACACAGCAGGTGCTCCATAAAAGTGTTTTGAATGAATGAACGTGTGCTCATTTAATCATCACATACACTTTGTAAAGTAGAAGGTACCATATTATTATATCATCACATCCTCAGCCTAAAGGTGTGAAAACTGAGGTTAAGACAGGTCTAGTGACCTGGAGGGCATTGCTTGGCCAAGACGGGGTAGGGCTAGGACGCACACTCGGGCTCAGGGCTGCCAATTCTACCGTCTTCTCACCACCCACTCCTTCTGCGTCGGGGAGAGAAGTAGCTCCTTCCTGAACCAGCCAGCTGGGGCTCCAAACCTCAGGGAGCCTGAAACCCACCCCCGCTCCAGATTCTCAGCAGGAACTGCCAGGTGCCTGGATGCTGGCCCTCAGCTTGCCAGGGCTCTGGACACGGGGGAGGGCAAGTGGGCACACAGCTCCACCATCCAGTTTCCAGGGAGGAAGGGGGCCACGGGGATGGGGAGCAAGGTGAGAGGGGACCAGGCAGGGTCTCTGTACCTTGTTGATGCTGAACTGCCCCTCGAAGCGGCAGCCCACCCCATTGTTCAGCGGGATCCTCATCGAGTTGTCAATGTGCCCCACTTCGTGCCTGCCCATCTCATCCTGGATGTCGAGCCCGACCACTGCAGGAGGCAAGGAGAGAAGAGTCACAAACATCCAGAAAAACGGGACCAGTCCCCTCCTCTCGGGACCCCTCATTCATCCACTTCATGGACAGGCAGAGCCCCTGGCCATCCAGGAGCTCACAGTCTAGGGCCCAGAGCCTCACAAACATCCAGAAAAACGGGACCAGTCCCCTCCTCTCGGGACCCCTCATTCATCCACTTCATGGACAGGCAGAGCCCCCGGCCATCCAGGAGCTCACAGTCTAGGGCCCAGAGCCACAGAGAAAGGGGTCAGCCAGCAGAGGAGGAGGAGAAAGTGATGGCTGGACCGAGAGCGAGCGAGCATTCCTGTCCCCTGCCACTGCCACTGCCGGCTGGAAAGAGTCAGGGAAGGCAGTAGCTGAGTGGGCCAGGGATGGAGGACTGCAGGCTGCAGGGGTGCAGAGCCTGCTAGCCGTGAGGCTGCAGGGAGGCAGCAGAGGGTCAGGCTTAGGAGGTGGTCTGAATCCTGGCCCTGCCTTTTACCAGCTTGCAACCTTGGCTGAGGCACTTAACCTCTCGATGCCTTGGTTTCCTTCTCTGTAAATGGCGGGGGTGGGGGGAGGGAGTGAGGAGTGGGCGGGGATAACAATTAAAGCTTCCTTGGAGAATCACGAGGATCAGATAATTAATATGTGTCGAAAAGGCTTAGAACGGGGCCTGATGCTCAGTAGGTGGCAAGTACATAATAAATGTCAGCACTTACTACATCTCAGACAGTCTCTGGGTTCCCTGGGCGTCATTCAGGCTCAGGCAGTCATTCATTCACATCTTCCTTTACCCAATGCCCGCTCCTCCAGGCCCTGCCCTCCAGGAGTGTGGGCACTTTTCTGGGTTCCTCAGTGCACTAAGGGGTCTGGAGTCCTGGTCCTGACTCCAATGTGACTCTCCATCACCTACTGTGACTCAGCTTCCTAATCTGCAAAATGGGCAGGCCCAAGCCAACTGTATTCCCTGAGATGGTCCAAGAGGCAAGCGAGGATCCCTGGAAACTATGGAAATGCAGAGATTTCCCTGATCGGAGCGCTAGAAAGCAGGTTGCGATACAGAGAAAGAGCAGCTGGAAGCAATTCTCAGTGAGCTGACTGTAAAAGGGAAAAACGGGAAGAACCCAGTATTCCTCAATGGGCATGGAAGTATGCGAGGGCCCATCCATAGAAGGGAGTGCAATGCGCCACTAAAAATGATGCTTCTGGGTCTGTCGTACGTGGGAAATGCTGATGTCGTAATGTTCGGATTAAAAGAAATGCAAGCAGGTCCCCGTTTGACTCAGCAGTTCCACCCCCGGGGAGCCCGTCCTCCAGACGCACACGCGTCCAGACGTGTGCACAAGGCTCTGAGCAACCTTATTTGAAATTGTGACGACTGGAAGCAACCCCCCTGCCTGTCCACGGGGCACTGGTCGATGGCACAGCCCCCCTCCGGAATGCTGTGCGGTGGGTACAAGGAATGAGCCAAACCCATATGTGGGGAGGGGCAGTGTGAGCTCTGGGGCTGTCTGGGCTGTCCTGTCTGTCCTATCCTGTGGTTCCTGGCTCTGCCCCTACACTGCGGCACCTCGAGCAAGTCACCTCACCTTTTTGTGCCTCAGTTGCTTGTGCTATCCTAGGCTTGCGAGGATTAAAAAAATTCAAACAGAACTTACTATGGGCTAGACACTCTTCCAAGTGCCTTTTCCATAAGAAGGCACCATCTGAACATCCCTGTGGGGAAGATAATATTATCAGACCCATCCTATGCTGGGCGACACTGACGCACAGAGAGGTTAAGTAACTTGCCTGAGATCTCACAGCTAAGAAACAATGGCGCCTGGGTTGAAACCCATAGCGTCTGGATCCAGAGCCCACACCCTTTGGCCACTCTGCTAGAACACCTCTCATCTTAAGGCACAAACACAGCCAAAGGATTCAGGACAGGGCCTGCCCCCGCGTAAGAGCTGAATAAATGGCAGCTGTGGTTATTATTTTACTAATATCATGAGTAATATAAGAACAGCTCCATGATATAAATGGAAAAAACAAGAAATCCCAGAAAGGTTCCCTGTAGTTGGGTCCCAATTACGTAAAAAGAAAAAAAAAAAAAAAAAAAAAACACCAAACATGACATATGTTTGCAGACAGACAGACAGACAGAGACACACAGGGGTGAGTGAAGGGGTCCCAACTGCTAACAGGGGCTTCCTCTGCGGTGGTCGGCGTGTGGGAAGCACGTACTTCTTTTACTTTTTTCTTTATATATTTCTGTATTTTGAACATGTATCTTTTTAAAAAATAAAACAATGTATCCCTGTATTAGTTGTTTACCAGAAAAAGATTATTTTTAAAAGCAGGATATGAGATTGCACAGGCAGCACGATCTCAGCCATGTTTAGAAATGCAGGGAACGGAAGGCCAGCGGGATGGAACGGCATCAAATGTCAACTGATGTTGTCAGCGGGGGTGGAATTATGGGCGACTTCTCTCTCTGCTGCTCTGGATTTTCCAAAGGTATAATAGCGAGCATGCATTTTCTTTTTCCTATAATAAAAATTCGAAGTTCTTTGAAAGAAAAGCTGAAGTGCGGGGCTCTAGCGGGAGCCGCTGGGGTGGGCAGGGCCCGGTGGATTAGCACAGCCGGCAGCTTCAGGTCGCCCACCCCTCCTGGGCCGCCGCCTGGAGCTGGGACCCAGCCTGGAACCACATTCTTTCCTGCCCCTGCCCCCCGGGTCCCAGTCCTCTGGCCTCAGAATTTCCTTGCTCCAGAGACATAACCAACTCCTGAATGAGAAGCTGCCAGACAAATTATTTCTCTGAGAGAAAGAGAAAAAATAAAAATAAAACCAACCCATTTCAACAGGTTCCCTGGCTCGGGGCCCATGGCGCATTCAAAACTGTGATGTAATTCTCACCAAAAGCAATAACAGAGCTGAATCTCTCCCCATCTGTGCCACAGACCCGCCCAATGTTCTGCCTTTCAGGAGGAAGGAAGGGAGTAGAAGGAGGAGAAGGGTCTGCATGGGGTCCGTGCCAGGCTGGGGCAGAGGGACAGCTGGAAACCCAGTCTACTCATTAACAAATCTAGGAACCAGCTCATTAGATCCTCCCAACAACCTCAAGCAAGAGATGGCACTACGCCCATTTCACAGTTGAGGAAACTGAGGCTCAGAGGGGTCACCTTAGCCAGGGTCACACAGTTTTAGTAAGCAAAGGAGCCAGAATCTGACTCCAAACCAGACTCCCAGTGGGTTCTGTTTTACACAGGTAATTCATTCTCCTGGTTGAAACACATAAAGTAAAACAAAACAAAACACACAGACACACAATGGAGTGTGAAGTCAAAAAGGATGTTTGCCACGGCTGCTAACAGCTCAGAGCTGCATCCTTCTCCTGGTGACTGCTCTTGGCTGGTTGGAGGTCCCCTTGTCTTGGGATGCTTGGGAGGTTACACGGCCCCCACCCATCCCCACACACCACCCTGTACCCATCAGCCGAGGGTATAGATACTAACAGCTCAGCCCCCTTGCTACCAGGCGAGACAGACTACGACGTCATTCACACGCCATGGCTCCCCGTGGGATCAGGCCGCAATTAGACGTCAGCTGAACACACACCTCTGTCTGTCTTCTCACCACCCTCATGCCCTTACAGGTTCCTCCTGGGAGCCCTCTCTCAATAAACCACTTGCAGAAAATCTAGGTTTTACTTCTTGGGAGCTTGATCTCACAGACACTGCCCGCCCCCCACCACCCGCCAACATGGCTACTCTCCAGAGGTAAACCGTTGGCAGTGTCATGTGTTTTTTTATTCCAAAAAACATCCAAGTGCGTGCACATTTGATTACGTCCTGCCCCACAAAAGTGGGGAGAGTTTCCTGCTGCCCGTTGTTTGCAGCTTGCCATCCACTTAACTTGTCCTGGTTGTCTCGCCATTTCTGCACACACAGCACTGTCTAGAGGAAGTGTCTTGCCGGAGCAGAGAGCTGCTGGGAATACTCACATTCACAGTGCAAATTGGGTAGACTGATGTTCAGGCTGACGTCAATTTTGCCCCCGCTGTCCTTGTCCGGGTCATCGACGTACAACTCGTTCACACTGAAGGAGACAAGTACAGAAGCCTTGTTGAGATGGGGACACCCATCCCGGCTGCAGGGGACAGCCAGGGACACTTCACTTGGTGACCACTGCTCAGACAACCCAGACTCCCATCTGGGGGAAGCCTGGACCTGCTCAAGCACAGGGGGAGCAGGGCTCCCATCTCCGTGGCGCTCTCCAAATGCGGGCCTTACCCCTTAGAAGGAGGGCAGGAGGACTGGACGGGACGGCGGCAAGAGCACGGAGTCAGACGGATTCATTTTCCAATCGTGACTCTGCCACTTTTCTATGGAACTCAGGCAGGTAACTTCACCTCTGTGAACCCTTCTGTTAAATGGGAATACCACCACCCACTGTTAATGGGGTGTTCTGAACACTTAAATGAGAATTGAGACCGTTCTAGGGATCAGGGCCAGGTACCAACAGGCCCACGGTTCCTGACTCCCTCCTCTCTTGAGCTCCCCCCAACTCAATCCCCCACCCTCCCAACCCCCCAGCCGGCTGTGAAGTCGAGGATCCTCTGGGTACTCATCCTCACCCAGGCTCTCACAAAGCTCTAGACACAGCTAGACGAATACATGTATTACTTTCCTGTGGCTGCTGGAATGAATTATCACAAAGTTAATGGCTTAAGACAATACACATTTATTCTCTTATACTTCTGGAGGTCCGAAGTCTGAGATGGGTCTGCAGGGCTGTACTCCTGGGGAGAATCAGTTTTCTTGCCCTTTTCAGCTTCTAGAGGCCTCGGCTCACAGCCCCTTCCTCCACCTTCCAAGCCAGCCGCAGGGCATCTTCTCTCCTCTCTGACCTCCTAACTCCCTCCTGTAAGGACTCCTGTGATTCCATCCTGCCCACCTGGATAACCCAGGATCATCCCCCATCTCAAGACCCTTGACATAATCACATTTGTAAAGTTCCCTTTACCACGTAAGGTAACATACCTGCAGCTCTCAGGGACAGGGACGTGGGCATCTAGGTGGGGCGGGGGAGGCACGGCGTGGGCAGGTGGCTCCATGGACAGCCAGGCCACCTTGCTGTTGGGGACAATGGCACTGCACTGGGATCTGTTAGCAACACGCTAAGTATTCAACAAATACTTTCTGAGCACTTACTACCTGTCAGGCGCTAGAGAGAGCGAGGAACCAGACAGACACGGGCTCTGCCTTCACTGAGCTTAGAGAGACCACTCAGCTCCTAAACAAACACCTTATCCCAACTTTGATGGAAAGCTGTGGGGTGCCGTGGGAGGGACTCACGGGGTGATGGACCCCTGGGGAGAGTGGGCTGGGAAGCGGGAGTTGAGGTCTGAAGGATGAGTAGGCTGTCCTGGCAAAGAGGGAGGGAGAGTCGTCGGGACAGCACTGCAGAGGTCTGGAAGCGGGAAGGGCATGGGTCGTTGGGGTAATTGGACAAAGGTCACCGTGGCTGCAGCACAGAGCCAAGGGAAGTGGGTGCGATGCAGTCGGAGAAGGGGTGGGGGCCAGGTTAGGTGGGCCAGAGGCCATCAGACTGGATCCTAAGCACAGCAGCATGGTGAGGCTGGCACTTTGATAGGATCCCTCTGGAGGCTTAGGACCAACCAGAAGGCCCTGTGCGCTAGGGAGACCTGGGAGGCTGCTGCAGTGGTGCAGGTCAGAGATGGTGGTCTGGACGCAGAGTGGTGGGGATGGAGAGGAGGGAGGGATGCAGGTACGGTGTACGGAGCAGCCAGGACTCGCTGACGGACAGGGCACAGGGGCGGGTCGAGGGAGGCATGCAAGTAGACGGCCACGTTTCTTTCTGGAACCATTCACTGGGCTGGGGGCCCCTGGAAGAGGAGCAGGATCATTGGGGAGGGAAAGGTACCGAGTTCCATACAGCCGTGCCGAGCTCAAGGTCGCCGAGGAGCCGCTGAGTGGACACCAGATGGCTGTGGCTGAAGCTCACTTCTGATTCCCAGGTAAACTCCCCACGGGGAGAGGGCACCGATTCTCAAGGCCAGCCTAATGGGCAGCTACGGGGCAGTGCTTGAGGTGGCCGGGCTGTGGTTATTTTAAACATGAATCAGGCCCCGTGGGTCCTGTCCACAGGCTGTAAAATAAAGGACTGTCAGCTCTAAACAACTGGTCTCTAAGAGAGCCTTGTAAATGGCCACTTCTTTGGGAAAGAATGAGTCAGGCCAGGGCAAGGGCACTTCATTTTTACTAAGATCCTGTCTTTGTGCCCCTGGCTCCTAGTGTGATACAGCTGATGCTCAATTAACAAGAAAAGGCAGGCTCAAAAAGATACCTGGAGCTTGTTTCCTTGTGGGGGTCACAAGGATGTTTCCAGAGACAAGAGAGCAACAGACTCGGCTTAGCCTTCAGATCGCTGGGCCTCCAGGCCATTAAGCCAGGAAAGGCCCCAACCAGGCCTGTATGCATTCATCTTATCCCTTCTGCTCCTGTGAAATGTCCTGATCCCTATTTTATTTATTTATTTATCTTGGCTGTGCCACGCGGCATGCGGGATCTTAGTTCCCTGACCAGGGATCAAACCCGTGCCCCCTGCACTGGAAGCATGGAGTCCTAACCACTGGACCACCAGGGAATTCCGCTGATCCCCATTTTAGAACCAGGAAACTGAGGCTCAGAGAAGGTGAGTCCCATCCCCAAGGTCACACAGCAAGAGCTGGCCAAGATGGAACCCCAACTCAGGTCTGCCTTCCACCAGGCTCTCCAGGGCTCACGCTGCCTCCCCTCCCTCTCGTCCTCAGCATCCAGGGTCAAAGGAGAAATTGAGCGGGGCCCTTGCCCTCTGAGGCCACAGGGTGTGAGAGAAGAGACAGGGGCCTGGGCTTGGCAGGCTCATAGCGTTGGCCCACGTCAGAGATCAGGAAGAACAAATGAGCCAGTGGCAGAGGAGCGATGGGGACCACAGGAGGTTATGCTGGAAGAAAATCAACTTCTTCACAGCCAAATGCTCTTAAGCCTTCAGTGCCCAATTTCTACCCCTGCCTTAATTCGCAGCTCTGTAGGGTTGCTGAGTAATGAGATCACTGGGTGATTAACAGCACATCACGGAGAGAGCGCCCCCAGCTTCCCTTCCCAGCTGAGTGAGACTCTTCCTTGAAGCTACTCACCTTTCCTACCTGGGAGGCTGGGCCCCTGCACATCACTGAGGGACTGTGGGATGATGTCATCCCCTGGCAATCCTCTGGAGGTGACCTCAACACAGAGCGAGGTGAATCCCAGGTGTGGCACCAAGGTGAGCTCACCCTCGAGGCCCCAGGAGGCCTCTCCCAGCCCACGGAGCCCGGGCTCCCAGGGGCTGAAGTGCCGCCCCAGAGAAAGGGGCCGAAGTGCTGGGGAGGAGATGGAAAACTCACTGGCCTGCAGAGCTTGGGGCCAGTCTGGTTACGTAAGGCCAGGACTGGCTGCTCCCAGGCACCTTCTGGAAGGGCTCCGGGCTGCAGGATAAACACGGTTCAATCACCTGTGCCGCCCGCCCCATGAGGTCAATACAGCTGCCTTCCACGTCCAAGGAAAATGTTCCAGGGCCCCTGGCCTCCTGCCACCCCATGCCAGCGCTGCAGGCCTGCCCTCAGCACCCCTCGCGGGCGCCTGCCAAGGCTAGTTAACGTTATTGGCTGAACTGATTTTAAAAGGCAAACAGAGGCTAGAAATCAGCCCACCTGGAGGGAAAATCAAGGCTTTTTGTGGATTCACCACTGCTGTTTGGGGGCTCTTGTGGGCCTGACTCCTCCTGTCACCAGCATGGGTGATGAGAACCCGTGCGGCAGTGGCAGACAGATGTGGGCTCACCTCTTGGCTCTGCCACTTGGAAGCTGGGGGACCTGGGACTAGTTGCTTCGCCTCTCTGAGCCTCGGTTTCCCCAACTGTAAAACTGGGAAAGCTTTCTATGAAGTCTGAAGATAGGAAAGATCAATCTATGGTAATAAAAGTCAGAACGGTGGTGGTGCTGGTTCCTGACTTGGGAGGGGGCTCCAGGAAACCTCCCAGGAGGTGGAGACGTGTTGTCTTGACGGGGCGATGGTGACACGGGTGTGAACACAGGCAAGCGTTCATCAAGCCTCACCTTTAACATTCGTGCACTTTGCCGTTTGTACATCATACACATAACCTCACGAGAAAGAAGGAAAGGAAAAAAGGAAAGGGGGGGAGGAAGACAAGGAGAAAAAGAGGGCTAATGGTTCTCGCTACTTCACAGGGCTGTGTGAGGACTTGGCAGTAAAGCTGCAGGCTGTCCCGGGGCCAGGGGTGTGCACGTTATCATTTGTGTCTGAGGGCCTAGCACAGAGCACAGGCCCCTCTGGGTAAAGAGAATAAGGCGGCATGTTGATTTCCATGCTCTCAGGGTGCAAATCCTAGCTCTGCTACCCACTGGCTGGCTGACCTTCTACAAGGGGCTTTGCCTTCTTCACCAGCCTCAGTTTCCCCAGATGTGAAATAGGGACAACCATAGACATAATCTTAGGAAAGAGCATGTGCCCAATGAATGCTCACTGCTTTTATTGTTATCATGAACATCGCAATGTTTACTGAGTTGATGATCATAGGCACAGAGACAGGATCCGCCTCACAGCACTGTGGTGAGGACTAAACATGTGTGCAAGGCCCCTGGTATATTCTACGGCCCACACAAAAGCTTGCCTTGCTTAGAACTAACCCAAGATGTCCCGGTTCTGAGCACCCAGCTGGTGCCAGGCACTGCGCTGGGGCCTTTCACTTGTATCAGTACTATCTCATTTAAACAGCAAGCCAGCGTTTAATAGGAGTTACTGTTCTCTTTTCACAAGGATGAAACTGGGCTCAGAGGAAGGTCGACAAAGGATTGACCAAGATCACACAGCCAGGAAGAGGCAGAGGCAGGATTGGACGCTGGAGCCACTGATGCCCAGAGCCATGCTTTTTCCACCACATTCCACTGGGTGGGGCCGGATCAATGAAAGACCGAGAGGCAGGTGGCCCCCCAAGCAGACCTGTGATGCAGGGGCCACCGTCTTTCTGATAATCTGCAGATGCCCACCCTACCCCACCCATGGCCCAAGTACCTACAGGACAGGAGGTGCTAAGGGCTCCACTCCCTTTGTGTCCCTCAAGCCTCCCTCTGTCATCTCTACCCACCAGGAGCTGCAGCATCTGCCTCCTTCCCACCCGCAGCCCTGCCCCGGGCGAGGGCTCCCTGAGCGGCAGCAGAGAGCTCGTGCTCGCAACCTCTGTTTGGGGGGTGGGGCACATTCCAGGTGGGGGACGCCAGACTGCGTCGGACTGCATGGCGGTCAGTAAGCAGTGGCCATGTAGGGAGAGAGGAAGAAAGGGACCAGGGAGGTTTGGGTGGGGGGAGAGTAGGTGGAATGTAACGGAGGGCCTTGAAATTCTAGGCTGAGGCGTGAGTCCAATGACATCTACAGAAAACAATTTTATTTGCTTTTAGAAGAGCACTTGAATACTTCGGATTCCTGCCCAAAGTCGCTGACCTCCATGCTTAATAATTTGATCTAATGGAAACTTACCCAGCAGTGAGGCTCGCAGTAAAGGGCTTTGGGTGGGAGTGGGAGGGCAGGGATGAGGTTATGCAAGCAAGCTCTCCGGGACCTTGAGTTTTAAATCTAGACCGTTCCAGGTGTAAGTAAGTGTACCTATTACCTACCAGGCAGATGTCCCCAAAGCATCTCTTTACAGCCACCTAGTCCTGCCCCCCCCCTACCTTTCTCCAAAGCCATCACCCTGGGACCCTCAGCCCCTCTGCCTTGGGTCATCGCCCAGCCCCCTCACCAGGCCTTGGCCTCCAGGGTCACCCCGCCCCAAACCCATCTTTGCAAGAGGTGATCTTTCCGAGGCACGAACCCCATCCCATCACTCTGTGCTCAGAAGCCTTCAGGCCTCCCATTGCTCCTCCACGTGATGACCATGGCTCTCTACCTGGCCCTGGCTCACAATCCAGGCCTCAGAGTGGGTAAGCTGGGCTCCTAGGGAGCCGTCGAGCTCCTCCTCCTGGCTAAGTTACTGGCCTACCCACTCTGGGCCTGCTACTAGAGCGTGTGAGGACACAGTTCAAGGTAACGTCCAAGTTCCAACTCGGTGGGCAATGGTTTCCTGCCTGTGAGGCCACCTCCCCCCAGAAGGGCGCATACAAGGCTCCCAGTGAACTATTCTGACCAAAAAGCAGCAGCTGCCATGCCCGTGGGGCTCCAAAATGCTCTGGGCAGAAAAGGACGGGATATGGGGATCTGGGTACCAATTCTAGGCTTTAGCATCAGACAGGCCTGGGTGTTTGTTTGGTTTTTTTTTTCCCCTCCTGGCCACTCCACACAGCATGTGGGATCTTAGTTCCCCGACCAGGGATCGAACCTGTGCCCCATGCAGTGGAAGTGCAGAGTCCTAACCACTGGACCGCCAGGGAAGCCCCGGGCCTGGGTTTGACTCTCGCGCTAACCACTTACTAACTGCACTGTGGTTTTAGCTTCCTGGTGCCTCAGTTTCCCCAGCTATAAAGTGAGACTAATGTCAACAGTAGTACTTGGCTCAAGGGGTTTTGTGACCTTCAAATAAGATGAGCGTTGTAAAGTGCTAGCTTAGGTGGCTGGCATGTGGTTGCCTATTATAAATCACAACTGAAAAGTCTGAGTTGTATTAAGCTATAAATGATCAATGGAGAGTTCCAGTTACTACGTTTTCTTGTTATAAATCCTCATCAGGTTAATAATTAAGAGCAGCCGGAGCCTGGGCAGCCACAGGCTGGAATGTTCTGTGGCCACGTTCTCTGAGGAGCAGGACGCCGCTCCCCTACAGACACAGAGCCTCAGAGCACCCTGGGGGGGCCACTTTCCCAAGGATAATTCATGTCCAGGTTGAAGTCCAATCACCCAAACAGGTTTCCCCTCCCCACCGGGCCGGGCCAGAATAGCCTCTTATGTCACTGATAACCACAGGCCAGCATTAGAGCAATGTTGATCCAACCAGAGGTGACCTCATTTCCTTGGGTTACAATCTCATGGCGGGGGTGGGGAGGCCAACCCACTGTGGTCACAAAACTGCCAGGGAGGGCCAGCCACCCAGAAAAGGAAAAGAAGTGTGACCTGCGGTCCTTCCCGCATCAGCAGGGCTTCCCGGGGGTCGGAGAAGCTTCTGATAGAGGAAGGACCCCAAGGTGCAATCCTCTGTCCTCTGGATTTTCCTGTGGAGCCCTCGCCCGCGAGGACTCCCTTTGGGCAACTCTTACACCTTGGTCACAAGGCCGCAGAGAGAAAGGAGGCGTTAGGGTCACCGCATCATCATGGATGGAGCCTCTGGCCCGGACAGGTCTCTCTTCTCACCCTCACTGCTCTGCCTCTCCCCAGCCCTCTCACTGCCGGTGGGGAAGTGCTTATTAGCCCAGGGCCAGACACAAGGCAAACACTGAATGAATGGCCCCTCGTGTTTTGATTCCCCTCATCTTTCTTCCTCCCTGGGGATGTGGTGGGACCAGCGTGTTCAGAATGCCCCCAGGAGCCAGGAAGAGGAAGTGCTGGAGAGGGAAAGGGGACAGAGCAGTGGGAACACACTGTGCTCTTGAGAAAGAAGTGAGTCCTGCCCTGGTAAATGGAGTGAGCTGTCCGGGCTTGCTCAAGTGTCCTGTACGCAGCAGCGGGGCTCCTCCTGCTGCAGTCACCAGCTCTGACGTCCAAATGTACCTGTTGGGGTGTTGCCAAGGCACTCTGCCTCATTATGGGCTAAGCTGATGATCGGCTGAATGAATTGCCTCTCAGAATGTCAACTGGAGGTGAGGGAGGCCCCTTCTTAACTCAAGGGGGGGAGACAAAAAAATTAACACTCACAGAGTACTCATCACATGACAGGTGCTGAGTGGCCTTACAACCTTTTTCCTGTTAGACAGGGAAGAAATATGAAATGAATAAATGCCTGAAGGGATATGGATCTTAAAGTATATCAGGCACTATGTTAAACACCTTTCAAGGTCAATAATCTTGTTAAAGCCTCACAAAATATCCCATACCTTCTCTATCTCCTATCCTGCTTTGTTTTTTCTTCAGAGCCCCTATCACTAATTGATACATTCCGTTGTGTTTGCTTGTGGACCATCTGTGTCCAGCGCCTGCATTTTTGGCTTCTCTGAGCATGGAGTCACACGGTAGTAAATCGGACATACCTGATGCCTGACTTCTGAGGGCTCAGGACCAAGGATGATCGCCATTAATCCGTGGCAGTGTACAGAGCCTGGCCTGACTCGGGTCCACCTGCTCCGTATTCTACTCTCGCTGCTTGCTCACTTTGCTCTAGCCACACCAGCTCTCTGTCTTCACATACACCAGGTAATTCCTGCCTCAGGGCCTTTGCACTTGCTAGTGTCCCTGCCTGGAATAGGTAAAGCCTTGCACCTGGCACCTGGGATACGGTCAGGGCTCCCTCCTTGTTGCTGTCACCTGGGTACCGCTTCTCACCTGGCTCAGAACATGAGAGGCCTGCACAGAAGCCCCCCTCCCAGGGAATGGGGTGTGACCTGGAGAGACCAGCAGGTGCCTGGCACACAGTAGGTCCTTCATAATGCCAGCAGGTCTCAATTTCTGGCTGCTCTCCCTGCTTCCACCTCCAAATCACGATGGGATGACCCGTGAAATATCCAGTGGCCCAAAGGTGCACACTTGACTGGGACAGAGTCCAGGGGGAACAAAGCTCCTTGTCTGACCCCTGCCTGGTCAAGGAGTTATGTCTTGGGAAGCAGACAAGCTTCCCCAGAGCTGGAAGGAAGCCTTGCCTCTGATGTACCCTCCCTTGTTTGGCCAGAAATACTGGGACCCAGAGAGGTTTGGCAACTTGCCACCTGTCACAGAGCAGGTGGTAACTGAGCAAGGACCTGGCCCTGGATCTCCCAAGGCCTTGTCCAGTGCTCTTTCCAACACTCCATGAGGCTCCTGGGGCTTTGGTGCCATCAGAGTTAAAAACAGGATCAGAGAGAGAGACGGAAGACAAACTCTCCCACGTCAGAGGAGGGCGGGAAGCTATATTCAGAAACGAGTTGGGGCGGGGGCGGGGGGGGGGCGGGGGGCAAGACAGTGGACAAGTCCCCTCACCTCTCTGAGCCTCAGTTTCCTCATCTATAAAGAGGGGACAACTACCTCCCAGGGCTGTTTGAGGATTAAGGCGGTAATGGTTACAGAGCAACAAGGACCATCTTGGGCTGAGCAGCTCTGTTTTCAGTTTCCTATTGTCTTGTGGCTGACAGGAAACCAAGAAATTCCATGAGTGAAAAAGAAAATTCCAGTGTTGGACAGGGGTGTGGGTGGCCGGAGCCCAGCCCCGTGATGACTTTCTGGGTTATAAACATGGAAATGCAGAGGCTTGGAAGCCAGAGGTGAAGGCAGGAAGCTTCTGGGTCTAATTCATCTCAGAGGGGCATCTGATGAGGCTGTGACTGAATAATTCCAATGGCATTCGGTGTTACACAGGCCCCAGAGCATTTACTAGCTTATCTGAACTCCAGATGATTCTAGGAACTGGGGATGGATTCACAGTGCGTCAGCCCGCTGCCAGGAAGCCCATGCTGACTCCTCACCCAGTGTGGGCCTAGAACAGGGAAGGGGGCTTGGTTGAGGGGGCCAGGCTCCGATGTCAGAACCCCGCCCCCTCCACCGCCTCGGGTAGAAAGCTGCCCCCATTTTTCTCTGACTTCTTCCAGCTTTCACATCAAACGACCCTGTGATGACTCAGAGGGAAAAAAGCCCACTGGCCGAACACAGGGACGGCAAACAGGAGCAAATGATTTCTGTTCATCTGCGGACCCGGGAGGTGCCTCCCTGACCCCAGAAGGGAACCAAAGTTTTCTCTTCAGCTTTAACGAAGCAATGTTGGTTTTCGCTCTGGCTTTAAAACCCTTTTAAGAAACAGAGGCGTGACTGATGCCACAGGCTTGGAAACAGGAGGTAGAAGGTTCGGAGGTTTCTCTCCTTTGTAAAAAGCCCCTCTCTCTTCTCACCTGGGGTCCCCGGAAGCTCTGGAATGCCTCACCAGGGGGCGATGTAACTTACATTTCCGTCGTTACGAATCCGGTGAGCTCCGAGAGGAAGAGGAAGAGGATGAAGAGGCAGCAGCAGATAGAGACTGGAAGAAACAACACAGACACCCAGTTAAGGGTGGTGGGCACTGATGGAGGGAAGCCAACCCCCCGACCCTGCCCTCAAAGAAAAGTTGCTTACAGGGAGGGGGACAGAGGCCCACAGACCCTCCCCAAAGCCCCTTCTTACTCTTGGCCTCAATGTGAAGCAGCCCCACTGTCAGAAAGGTAGACCACCTTTGGAACTGATCTGACCCTCCCGTGTGGACCTCCCCACCCCCGCCATGCCCCCAAATAGGCAGATCCTCCAAGGGGCCAGCCCGCCTTCCCTCCATAACAGCATTCTCATGCAGAAGTCAGTCAGAAAATAAGGGCTGCAAATCGGTGGCCCACAGATGTGTTCTGTTTGGCTCGACTGATGCGTATTTTAAAATTTGGAGTTGACATTGAACAATCCCGAGATTTCACGTAGAAGCCCAGATTTCTGGCTGCTCCAGAACACTCAAGCCCTTGTTCCCACAGGGGCTCTGAGCTCACCAGTTTGCTGCAGGCCCCACCATCCCCTCCTGCCACCCAGATTCCAAGGCTGAGGCAGAGTGTCGGTTGCCCTCCATCACCACCCGCTGTGGTCCCATCAACATTGTGCCCGTGTCCCTAGCAGAGGCGAGAACATGAGGATACTCAGTGCTGGGCTTCAAAAGAAGGGACAACTCTCTGTGGGAGTGAAGAGTTGGGGTCCTACAAGTCTGAAATGCAGAGAGAGCAGAATGGAGCTCCAGGGTCGGCCCACATCACTTGGATTTATCTCGCCTGCCTGGCCCTTGATGAGGTTGGATTTTGTGACCTTGGACTCGCTCCTTGGGGCAGGACATAACGAGTGCCCCAGGGGCTGGCCCTCAACTCATCTCCAGATACTCCCCCTACATCTAACCACCCAGCGACCTCGAGCCACGTGCTGTTTCCTAAATATGCTATGGTTCCTGTCTGGAATGTCCTTCCCCATCTTCCCTCCTCCTCCTTGGTCATCCTCTCTGCCTGGTGAACTCCTACTCATCCTTGCAGGTTGAGGCCCAACTCAAATGTCCCTTCTGGTGAGAAGCTCCCCCAACCCTCAGAGGTTGAGCTGGTCACTCTTTCCTCTGTGTTCCCAGCCTCTATCTGAACACCTTCCAAATGTTATCTGTGGCTCTCCCTTTCACTAGACTGATACCCTGGAAGGCAAAAACTCCACAGCTCCAGTGCCTGGCCTGGGGCTGGGCACACAGGAGGTAATAATAGGTTTCGTGTAAGGCAGGGAGCCAGGCCCCAGAATACAGAATAAGGGCTGAGTGCGCCTCATCTGGGTTTATCATAGAGGCATGTCGTGGGCAATGGCTCACACAGTGTGGTCCCACTACTCACGTGCTGTGTGTCCCTGGGTAAATTAACTTAACCTCTCTCTGCCTCAGTTTCCGCATCTGTAAAATGGCACCAGTAGTAGCACTTGCCTTATGGGGCTGCTTGAGAATTTCCACAACACAGAAACTGGACTTGAAATAGTGCCTGGCAGGTAATAATGCCTCAAGCATTAGCTCATTATTAGGATTTTCATCAGGGAGACCTTGGAGGGTGTGGTGATTTGGGGAAGGTGATTTGGCCAGTGGGTTGACCCTCAGTTTCCCGCAAAGAAAAGTTCCCAGTACCACCTGCTGATTCGGCCACATTCTTGAGAGTCTGTACCTGGTTGGCTGAGCCGTCCTGACTGATGCTGAAACCAGGTTATCTGTCATCATCACCATCGTTATTATTATCATCATCTATCTATGGCAAAATATACAGTCAAAGATACGTTCTGGGCTCCCCTGGTGGCAGAGTGGTTAAGAATCCGCCTGCCAACGCAGGGGACACGGGTTCGAGCCCTGGTCTGGGAAGATCCCACATGCCGTGGAGCAACTAAGCCCGCACGCCACAACTACTGAAGCCCGCACGCCTAGAGCCCGTGCTCCGCCACAAGAGAAGCCATTGCAGTGAGAAGCCCGCGCACCACAATGAAGAGTAGCCCCCGCTCACTGCAACTAGAGAAAGCCCGTGTGCAGCAACAAAGACCCAACTCAGCCAAAAATAAATAAATAAAATAAATAAATAAAATAAATAAATTTATTTTAAAAAAAACAACATTCTGAGGCAAGAAGGCAGAGAACAAGTGTTTGTGGGGCACCTACCACATGCCCTGCTGTGGGAGTGTTAACAGATACCTGTCACGTCACACTCCCATGTGAAAGAGGGTATGAGTCCGTGTGGAGGGTGTAGAAATGGAGGCTCAGAAAGAGGAAGAGAGTGGCCCAGGGACACACTGGGTGGCAGGTGGGGGGGGTGGGGAGGGCTGGAACCTGAGCGGTCTAGAGCCAATGCCCTAAGAAAAGGAACCCCGAGATCTCAGACTCCAAGTGAAGGGCGGGACAGGGACATCCCCAGAGTCCCCACCAAGCCTCCAAAACCACACCCAGACATGGGGCATACTAGAATGACTCCCCAGTTCTTCCAAACTTTGAAAAAGCTGTACAGGGCAGAGTTTAAGGGTTTTACTTTTTTTTTGGAAGAAGTAATACATGCAAGTGATAAGAAAAATCATCAAGCTGTATAAAAAGGCAAACTGTGTGAGTCTCTTTCTCACTCCCGACCCACAGCCCCCTGCTCAGAGGTACCACCCTTACAGCCTGTGTCCTGCCATGGGTATACGAGTTTTTCATCTAATCAAATAGCATAATGTACACATGCTTTCTCTCTTTTTTTTAAATTTAATTTTATTTATTTTTTTGGGCTACTACGTTGGGTCTTCGTGGCTGCACATGGGCTTCTCACTCCAGTGGCTTCTCTTGTTGTGGAGCATGGGCTCTAGGTGCACGGGCTTCAGTAGTTGCGGCACGTGGGCTCAGTATTTGCGGCGCGCGGGCTCTAGGGCATGCGGGCTCCGTAGTTGTGGCTCATGGGCTCCGTAGTTGTGGCTCGCGGGCTCTAGAGCGCAGGCTCAGTAGTTGTGGCGCACGGGCTCAGTTGCTCCACGGCATGTGGGATCTTCCCGGACCAGGGATCGAACCCGTGTCCCCTGCATTGGCAGGCGGATTCTTAACCACCGTGCCACTAGGGAAGTCCCTGTACACATGCTTTCAACCGTGCTTTGCTCACTCAGCAATCTATGTCTAAGCAGGTCCCACATCAGTTTATACAGAGTGGCCATGTGGCTTGTTTGTTTTCATGGCATAGAAATTAATTTCAAATGTCTTCTCCAGCTGCTGAACAAATCCACTGCAGAAGACCAGCTGGCAATCCAAATTTCCCAGGCTCACATCCTTCCCCTTCTCACCTGCAAACTGCAGCTGTGATGCCTCCTGATAAAGAATCCCGCCAGGTGGGCAAAGCACCCTTCTCACTTGAAATCTCACACCTTTTCTGACCCACGTTTCAGAGCCATTTTCACCCTTCCCACCCCACCTTCAAGCCCCAGCAACCCACAGGTTGCTGTAATGATGAAGAGGCCCAAACTCGGGAGGTGTTTTTGAAGGTCAGTGCTGACTTAGGCCAATCCAGGTTTTCTAGCTGCCTTCCTTGCTCCAAGCCTGCAAACGGGCCCCAAACTTCTGACTCTATGCAGATCAGAGGTGGGGGGACAGGGATGGGAAGGCCTCCTTCTGAAACCTGCATGTGTTGTCCCAGGCTTGGATCCAGCAGGTGGATAAGTGCAGAGTCTGCTCAGCTGAATCTGAGTGTCCAGCAGCCCATGCTGTGTGTCTGCTTCCCCTACCTGGTCCCCAGACTGGAAAGACAGAGATAATGTCTCAGCACCCCTGGGGCCTCAGGGTCTAGCACAGTGCCTGGCTCAGAGGAGGTATGAAATAAATATTTGTTGAGTGAGTGAATGAATGAATAAAAAAACATGAAGGCAGGTAGGAAGGATTTCCACCAGAAAGGCCTTCTGATACTGAAGAGCTTTTCAATCCATGTTTGGGCAAGATGCTCAGGCTCTGTGACTCCAGACTTCTTCTGAAACTGACTCAGGCACTGGACAGTAGGAATGTGACGCCAGGAGGGTGCTCGCTAGTGGGAGATCTGGTGCAGCCAGCAAAGGGGGCACCGGACTCAAGACCCAGACACCAGCAAGTCAAGGAATCTGTGTAAGGCCACACGAGCACTTCGGTGGAGAAGGCAAAATTCAAACCTCGACCCGTGAGTCTCCAGTGCCCTTGCTGGTTCCTTCAGTTATTAATAGCGCTTACCATGACGTCATGAAATGGTGTGTTTCTGCATCTGCCTGCCTGCTCAGCCATGCACTCTTCAAGGACAAAGACCGAAGCCCATTCATCAATTTGGTCCCAGGACGGGGCACATGGCCTGGCCCCAGACCTGGCTGATAAATATTTGTTCACTAAATGGTAGCTAAGGGCTGGCTTCCCGTGCTCACGCCTTTCCTCTTGTGCAAGGGAACTTGCCCTCTCACACACTGTGCTTGAGACTACAAATCAAACCACGTCCCCGGAGGGCCACTTGGCAGTACCTTCTGCATTTCACAATGCACATGCCCTTTGACCCGGTAATTCCTCTTCTAGGAAAGTTACCTTACAGAAATAACCATACAAGGATACAAAAACATATGGACAAGGATGTCTATAATAGCAATAAGCTGGAATCAGAACGCCCATCCTCAGGAGGCTGGTTACATAAACCGTGGGTCGGCCAGATAATGGAAAGAAGCACATGGTGGCCGTTCACGTGCTGGAATGAAAGGTGTGCAGGATGTGTCAGTTAAAAAAGGGCAGGGAAGGACGGTGTGCCCAGTACGCTCCTGTCTGTGCTTAAAATGATGACACAGGTATTTCAAAGACTGAATATGTTTTTTAAAAATTCTAGAGGGATACAGATCTGATTGTTAAACCTACTCGATAAGGGACAGGACTGCAGAGCCTGCAAAGAAGCGGCCTGAGCTGTTGGTGGTAGGAAGGGGATAGGAAGCCTCGTTGGAATTTTTGTGACCAGGTTCATAAACTAATTGAACGGGTAGATGAACGAGCCCTTTTCCTCTTATGTGCCCCGAGTACCTTTTCCGTGGGGATCAAGGCACAAAGCGTCACAGCTTCTGCGGTCACAGACCCTCATGGGCTGTGGGCTCCAAGAGGAGAGTGATAAGAAGAGGTGCACGGTCCAAGCACTGAGAGTTTGCCACGTACCCCATACTTGACAGGCGTGATCACACTTGACCCCCAGATCAGAAAACTGAGTCTCGGAAAGGTGAAGTGACTTGCTCAGAGTCACCCAGCTGCTAAATGGGAGAATGAACCCAGCTCTGCCAGACCTGAAGCTAGCAGGACATGAATCCTGCTGCCTGTTTCCCTTTGTAGCAATAAAATGTTTTTTACAAAAATTCTCTCCCTGGATTAGCAATTCAAAATGTCCACATCTCCAGGGATGTGGACATCCAGACTCAAGAAGGCATCTGCAGCTTGGACGACCTAAGCTAGAGGCAGAGCCAGCCGGGGTGCGGGGATCCCCAAGGTCATCCCCTGACCTGATAATGGCCTGCCCTGGGAAGCAGCGGTGGACTCCAATATGACTGCCCGGCCCCAGGGCCCTGCTCAGGGGACAGTCCATGGGGAGGGTCCCTCTCCCACACCAAGCACTGGAGAGGCCCACCTCTTGCAAGCTGTGAAACTTCAGACAAGTCACTTCACCTCTCTGAGTCCATTTTCTCATCTGGAAAATGTGGGTAGAGCCTTCCTGCTTGCAAAGTGCTTTTGGTTTGTTTTTATGTTTTTTTAAATAAACTTTATTGTGGAATAATAATAGACGCAAAGATAGTACAGAGAGTTCCCATCCGCCCTTCGCCCAGCTTCCCCTTATGTTAACATCTTACATAACCCTGGTATGTTTGTCAAAATGAATAAATTAACATTGTCCAATACTGTTAACTATGCTACAGACTTATTAGATCACTAATTTCTCCGCTAGTGCCTGTTTTCTGTTCCGGGACCAGACCTGGTATCCCATTTTGCATTTAGTCATCGTGTCTTTAGTCTCGAATCTGTGACAGTTCCTCAGTCTTTTCTTGGTTTTCAAGACCTTGCTACTTTCAAAGAGTCTTGGCTAGGTGTCCTGTAGAGGGTCCCCCAGGCTGGGGCTGTCTGCTGCTTTTCCATGATTACACTGGGTTGTGGTTTTGGGGGAAGATTTCACGGAGGTGAGGTGCCCTTCCCATCAAATCCCATGGCAGGCAGCAGGCATGTGACATCTACGTGACCTCTTCCTCACTGGTTGATGCTAACCTTTGTCACTCGGTGACGGGGCAGGCTCTGGATGTCTCCACCATAGTTACTACTTCCTTTCCATTCTCTCCTCTTTAATAGTGAGTCACTAGCCCACACTCCAGGAGAGGAGAGTTGAGCTCTCAGAGGGGCATATATTCATAAATATTATTTGGAATTCCTCTATAAGGAAGGTTAATCCCTTCCCTCCCATTTATTTAGATCAGTATGGACTCCTGGACCTTTTTCTTAATTCTTTGGGTAACAAGCCAATAATGCCATTATTTATTGTGTTACTCAGATTGCCCTGTGTTGGTCTTTGCCCTCTTTCAGGCTGGCTCCTGTGGCCTGCTGACACACCCCCACCCCCCTTTCTTTTCCTCCGGGCACTTTTTTGCTTTCTGGCACAAGGTGTCCCAGGCTTATTTTGTACACTTCCTGCCCCAGCCCTGCAATCAGTCATTTCTCCCAGGAGCCCTGGGTCCTTTTAGTAGAAGACTGGCATTCAGAAACCAAAATCTGAGTGAGAGGATTATTTTTTTAAATGGATAGAAACATCCTTATGTCAAAAACTCAAATAGTCTAAAAGGTGTGAAAAGAAAAGTCAGTCTCTCTCCAACCCGTGAGCCCCCGTTTCCCCTCCCAAGGACAGCTACTCTTTTTTTTTTTTTTTAACTTGTTTATTTTTGGCTTCGTTGCTGACGTGGGCTTTCTCTAGTTGCGGCGAGCGGGGGCTACTCTTCGTTGCGGTGCACGGGCTTCTCATTGCAGTGGCTTGTCTTGTTGTGGAGCACGGTCTCTAGGCACGTGGGCTTCAGTAGTTGCGGCGCAGGGGCTTAGTTGCTCCGCGGCATGTGGGATCTTCCCAGACCAGGGATCAAACCCGTGTCCCCTCCACTGGCAGGCGGATTCTTAACCACTGCGCCACCAGGGAAGTCCCTGGGGCAGCTACTCTTTTTTTTTTTTTAATTAATTAATTAATTTATTTTTGGCTGTGTTGGGCCTTCGTTTCTGTGCGAGGGCTTTCTCTAGTTGCGGCAAGCGGGGCCACTCTTCATCGCGGTGCGCGGGCCTCTCACTGTCGCAGCCTCTCTTGTTGCGGAGCACAGACTCCAGACGCGCAGGCTCAGTAGTTGTGGCTCACGGGCCCAGTTGCTCCACGGCATGTGGGATCTTCCCAGACCAGGGCTCGAACCCATGTCCCCTGCATTGGCAGGCAGATTTTCAACCACTGCGCCACCAGGGAAGTCCCTGGGGCAGCTACTCTTGATGATTGATTTCTGGTGTCTCCTTTCAGAAACAGGTGATGCTATACCTTCCAGGGTTACAGTGAGGACAGAGAAGAGCTGAGGGACTAGAGGCAGGGCCCAGCAAGACGCCCATCATTTCTTCCCTGCTCCTGTCTCTCTGTCTTCCCTCCCTGGCCCAGCATTTCTGCAGAGGGCGGGCAGGCACAGGTACGGGGGGTGGGGAGAGGGTCGGGAGCAACGGGGAGAAGGGGGCTACTCACTAATGGCCCCGGTGTACGTCGGCTGTGTGAGGTCCTTGGGCACCTTCCTGTAGATGTCAAACCTGCGGAGAGCAAAGGGGACGGGGTGAGGTGGGAGCAAAGGGCAGGTGTCAGGCGGCGGGGGGAATGGTGCTGGCTGGTGTGCCCAGCAGCCGCCATTCTTCCCCAAACCAGCTCCCCCAAGAGGCCTGAAGGACGTCCCCTGCCCCCCATGGGATCCTGGCTCCCACACCTCCCTTGTCGCACTGCCTCACTACTTATCAGCCCCTGAGACAGATGGCCTGGACCCCTCATCTGATTCTGGTTCTTGGTTGGTCTCGCCCCCAGCAGAATGTAAGCTCCATGAGGGCAGGGATCTTGTTAAGTGTTGTCCCCTGCCGCGTCCCCAGACCTTTGCTTGGGCCTGGGGCACAATAGGCCCCTAGTAAGCACTGGGGGAATGAACTGAACCTGAGCGTTGGCTTTGTCTGATGCCGAAGGGAACGGGCAAGCGCAGTCTTTCCTGAGTTCTCTGACGGCGCTGCATTCTTGCCTGGCGTCACCTCTCCGCCCCCTCCTCCCTTTCCTGCCTCTACCTCCTCCTGTTTCCACTCCCCACTTCCCCAGCTTCTGCAGCCTTCTTCTTGGAGATTCTCCTGAACTCCAAGGCAGGAGGTTAACAGAAAATCCTGCCTGGGGCTGACATCGGCTGGTGACAGCCCTGGCTCCAGCTCACGTGGGTTTTTGCCCAGACACAGAGCAGACGCCTTTCTTTCATATGGATCCCACCAGAGCAGACAGGGGTGGTGGGGTGGTGGTGGAAGAATTGGGGGCTTTGGAGTCAGGCAGACACGGGTGTAATTCTGGCCAGTTGTTTTAAGGGTTAAGGCCCTAGAATCAGACTGCCCTGGGTTCAAATCTTGGCTGGTCTTCTTCCTTGCTGTGTGATGTCAGGCAAATGACATCACCTCTCTGAGCCTCAGTTTCCTTTTCTGTACTACTACGAGACCCCGCTAGGCCCCTGAGTAAGGGAAAGAAACGTCAGCGGAGGAGCTGACACAGAGCGTTCCCAGGCACTTGGCTTCTTCCCCTTCACTTGATGAGCAAGCAGCTCTAAGTCCACAGCCCGTTCCCAGCTCTCTGGTGAAGAGGCTGGCGGCTCCGCCCTCCAGGGGTGATGGGCTGGTGGATGGCTCCTCTTGGGTGATTGGGAAAAAAGGCTAGTGCCGTGCTAACCCCAATGCAATGACTTGGAAATCTTGCCTAAGATCTGATACTTGACTCCTGTGCATTCACTCTAATTACACGCGAAAGGTGCTTGGTTCCTCAAGACCTCAGAGGAGAAAACATTCCTATAGGCTGCAGAGCTAAAAGGTATCACTTTCTCTCCCACCTGCTCATCCACCAGTCTCCTGTGCTTAGGCCCCGAAGGGCACTAAAAACTGGGGCTGGGAGTGTGGTCAGGAGGGGTGGGGGCCTCATGTGACTCAACTATCCATACCTACTCACCTCCCTTATTCTGAAAATGCTGCCCACTTTACCTGTGGGAGGCATATTAGAGTAGAGAGTATGTACTGGGGAGTTAGCCTGCCTGGGCTCAAATGTGACCCCACCACTGTGTGACCTTGGGAGCGTCACTGAACCTCTCTGTGCCTCAGTTCCTCTGTCTGCAAAATGGGGGCAACAACAGTAACTATCTCACTGCATAGGGATTAGAACCAAATGACTTAGTGCATATAAAGCACTTAGAACCATGCCTGGCACCCAAAAGTACTATATCAGTATTTGCTGTTACTATGATTAATGTTTATTCGGCTGACATTTATGAGCACCTACTATGTGCTGGCCCTCTTTTAGGTACTAGAGACATGGAGATAAAATCAGCCCTCAGCTCTGTGTACCTGTAGTTTAGCAGCAAAGACAAAGAGGGAATCAAAAGGAGAATGCAGTGGTGCCCCACCATGGGGTTTGCTGGAGGTGCCAGATGAACCTGGAAAGGGCACCTGCGGTCATCTTGAAGCTTCCAGAAAGAGCTGATGTCTGAGCAGGAGGATGGGAGAAAGGGTAGGTGCAGGCAGGGACTGGTCCAGGTAGTAAGAATAGCAAAAGCAGAGACGAAGAAGAGGACGGAGCCTGACGTGCTGGAAGGCTAAGTTTACCTGCCTGTGGTGCTAGGACGGGAATGGAGGGAGTGGATGCTGGAGAGGCAAGAGGGGCTTACAAGCCAGCTTCCTGGTCCAGTTAATACCTGGTTAATACCCTGGGCCCACAGCCAGAAACTGGGCCTCATGGTTTAATAAATATATGAGCCACCATTTCAAAACTGGGAGTTTTATGGGAAGTCAAAGGCTGCCCAGGGTAAGGAGCGGGGGGTGGCCTAGAGCAGAGTGTCAGAACCTGACAAGGGTGAGAGAGGGAGAGATGGGAGATGGTTGCATACAGGGGGCTGATCAAATATATAAATACAGTGAGGATAATGGGGGCCGGGTGCCTCACTGTTGGGGAAGGGAGGTATACATAGAGAGAGAAGTAGAATAAACCCCATGGTGTTAGAGTGGAAATGAAGGTATTGCTGTGAATTCATGGTTTTCAGCACACACAAATAGAGAAATATCCATGTGTATAGACACATCACGTATACATTTACTTCCTAGCTCGTTCTATAGAGAGGGTGCAGGAACAGTGACAGCCAGATAGCAATGAGCACATTTGGACTTCAAACCTTGGCTTCTAAATATCATTCTTTACTCAAAGGAATCAGCTCCTTGGAGAAATGGCTGATTCCAGGGCTGGGTAGGGAAAATGCAAGATGAACTTGGAGTATCTTCTTATGTCAGAAAGCCAGAAAGAATGATGGGACATATCAAAAGGACAAGAAGCCAGCTTAAAGGGGCTCCCACTGGCCAAAGAAGGGGCAATGTAAGCATTAAAATCAACAATCACAGTAATAGATTATGACCCGTTAGATAAAATAGGAAGCCAAAAATCTACATAGATGTAAATAAAGAAATAAGTAAATCAAGTCTGATGAGGAATGGGGTACTTCCATACCTTCTAAGTACCTCCCCCCACCCCGCCCCGCCAAATCTTTATTAATCATAAAGGGAAAAAGAGTAACTTTACAGAGGAGAAACTTGACAGACATCACCGTAATCAAGTGACCAAAGGGAGTGTCACCAGTCAGGAGACACATCATGTGCCTCCTGATATGAAGTACTGGGGAGGGTACCCCATCACTCCTGTGGGGACCTTGCTCAAGTGTACAACCTCAGATGAATTATGAGAAAACATCAAACAAATCTAAACTGAGTGTCATGCTACAAAATGACTGGCCAGCATTTGTCAAAAGTATCAAGGACATGAAGGCAAGTGAAGACTAAGGAACTGTCAGAGATTGGAGGAGACTAAAGAAATGTGACCACTAAACCCTGCAGGCTGTCCTGGATCAGAGAAAGGACATCAGTGGGACAACTGATGGGATGTGAATAAGATCTATAGATTAGTTAATAGTACTGTAGAATGTTCTTTTCCTGGTTTTGAAAATGGTTTGGTTATATAAGATGTTTTATAATGTTATATAACATTTAAGGAAGCCTGGGTAAAGGGCATATGGGAAGTCTTTGTATTATTTTTGCAATTTTTTGGCAAGTCTGCAATTATTTCAAAATGAAAAGTTAAGATTTTTTTTTAATTTAATGAAATTTTTTTTAAAGCTTAAATGGGAAATTTCACGTAAAAATCCCACCCAGCTTGCTTTCTTTGTGTATGCTTGGTCCCTATAGGCATCAGAATTTGAGATGCTGGCTTAACAAATGTTGGCCAGGTGTGCTGGGTGTCAGGCAGAGTATGTCTTTGTCAGGGGAGGGAGGGGAGATGAAGGCTGAGCGAACGAAGGTCTAAGAGAGGAGGCGAGACTTGGACAAAACTACAGGAGGCAATGGCAATCAAAGAAGGTAGGTGCTCCGGAAAGAGTGAATGACGCAAACCAAAATCACTGCCATCCCATGTGGGGTGTGTTCCCACGTATATTTGTATTTAATTCTCACAGTAACTCTGGCAGATACTGATATGCCATTTTTCCAGGAAGAAGTCTAAGGCTCAGCCATAAGCAACTTGCTCAAAGTCAGCAAGTCAATTTAGCAGAGATGGGATTCAACCCCAAGTCTGGGTCCATAGGCCATTGTCCTTCCACTGCCCTGTACTTATGGGAATCAGTTTAGAGCTCATTGATTGGTAAACTAAAGTCTCAAGGTTTTGCTTATTTGCTTTTCTGAAGATGCTGCCCCAGAGAAGATGGGGCTCTCTTGGAAAACAGGGACCAGCGCAAAACACATTAATTAATTCAACAGGTATTTACTAAGTACCTACTAGCAGTGCTCTAGATGGTGGGAAAATGAAAGTGGTCAAGGTTGACATGGCCCCTGCCCTCATGAAACTGTCAGTCTAGCAATGCTGTTGGCTCCTTGAGAAGGGCCACCTAAACAGAATGTTCTCTGATAATGATTCCATTCCCATGCCGCAAATCCAAGCTGGGGAGTGGTGGTAGGGTAAAGGGATAGCTGAAAAGGACCCTGGGTTCAGAGCTGACCACAAGCCAAGTGAGTCAGCAGTGAATGTCACTAAGAAAATGGGCCACCGGGAGGCTGGTGAGAACCCAGGCATGTGACAGATCAGGAAGTCAGCCATCGTCTCTGGCTCACATTAGTCAGTCCCTCGCTGCGGTGATGTGGTGATGCGATTAGATGTGGCCACCCACTGTTAAGAGAATGTAGAGGAAAGGGTAAGGAGAAAGGGGGAGAGGGGAAAGGACGCTTAGTGTACATCTAGTGTGTGCTGGACTCATGCTAGGCCCTGGACCGACATGTTCTCATCTAATTCTCTCAGCCAACTTGTGAGTTGGGGATTGTTATCCCATTTTACAGATGAGGCTCAGAGGCTGCTGACTTGGCTAAGCTCTCACACCTATGAAGTGTCACAGCAGGGATCTGAATCCAGGCCTAATTTACATTCTTGTTGCTTTTCCCAACGATGTGGGGATAAACCAGGACCATGTGGGTGGAAAATACTTCTTAGGAAGAAAGATTAAAGAATTGGAATTGCTTGCCCTTAAATAGAGAAAGTTAAAGGATAGAAATCTTTATGTTCGTCAAAAAATGCTCTTTCCCTGTCCTCCCCCTAGACTGTGAGTTTCTCACGGGAAGAACCTGGGCCTCCTTGCTGCCCAGCCCTGCCCGATCCAGGCCCTTGGGGAACTGATCTGAACGAATGGGTCAATGGATGAATCTATACAAAGATAAGGTCCACTGGCTGGCCCCATAAACAAGATTAAGATGAAATGGATGGTGGGGAAGCTGAGTGATGGGTCCTCAGGGGTTCCTTGTACTGTATTTAGACATGTTCACTTACAAAAAATGAAAAATGGGCTTAAATGAAAGCAAGAAAACAATCAACTGGACTTAAGAAAGACTGAGCTAGATGCCAGAAGAATGGGAGCAGTGCCCAGAGCCAGGTGGACCATAGGTTTGTCACCTGTTGGAACAGGACCCAAATGCGGAGACCCCAGGGGACCTCCTGCCTTCACCACGCTCTGCTGTTGGGTCTAGAAGGTGTTCTGAGATCACTGTGTCCAACCCATTCATTTTACAGAAGAGAAAACAGAAGCCCCAAGAAGGAGTGACTCACCCAATTCAAGGTATAATTAAACTCAGAGTATTTAAAACAAAAACAAGCCAATAAAAAGCTTGTGAAATCCTTGTTATCTCATGCTCTTGAAATGTCACATGCTACTGACTTTCAACCAGGTGCAATCTGGGCCCCCCAGGGGACATTTGGCGATGTCTGGAGATATTTTTGGTTGTCACCCCGGGGAGTGGGTGGTATCCAGCAGGTAGAAAGCCAGGGAAGCTAATGCATCTTACAATCCTACAAGGCACAGCCCCCTACAACAAAGGATACCAGCCCCAAATGTCCATGGCACTAAAGTTGAGAAACCCTGTTGTAGGCAGAGAAAACCTTCCCATGCGGGAAGCTCATTTTCCCACTGACCTTATGTCCTCTCCACAGAGACGCCTGCAGTTGCCTCTGCTCCGTCTGGGTGAAGTCATGGCCATCGCCTTGATCACCCCTGCAGTCTTTCCCTGTCCTTTTCCGCTCTGTGCCTGAGAAGGCACACTTGGAGAGAACTGGGCAAAGGAACCCCCAGGAGAAAAATAAAGTCCATCTGAATTTGTGACTTCTTATAAAGGTGCAGTAAGTACAAGTGTCACTATTTGAATCAAAAAGGCGCTCAGGGCTTCCCTGGTGGCGCAGTGGTTGGGAGTCTGCCTGCTAATGCGGGGGACACGGGTTCGAGCCCTGGCCTGGGAGGATCCCACATGCCGCGGAGCGACTGGGCCCGTGGGCCACAACTGCTGAGTCTGCGCGTCTGGAGTCTGTGCTCTGCGGCGGGAGAGGCCGCGATAGTGAGAGGCCCGCGCACCGCGATGAAGAGTGGCCCCCGCTTGCCGCAACTGGGGGAAGCCCTCGCACAGAAACGAAGACCCAACACAGCCAAAAAAAATAAATAAATAACTAAATAAATAATAATTAAAGGTGTTAATAATTAAAAAAAAAAAAAAGGCGCTCAATCCGTGCCTCTAACTTCATCATAACTTAGGATCAAACAAATTCCTTAGGATAAAATAGACGTCAACATCGGAACTAGACATCGATGAGAATATAGGATTTACTTAACAGAAATTCACTGTACGGGCCACATCTAGCCTACAGAGCGAGGGACGGCTGCATAACCTCACTCAAGATAAACACGCATAAGTCTTCTGCTCCCAAGCAAGGAAACTGCCGCTGGAAATCTCTGACTAATGGATTTCTTCTGTAATTTCTTTTCATAGCAGAATGCCTCAGCTCTTGCTATTTTAACTTTTGCTGCTTGGGACCTCACTTCTCCCCTGCTCCTGAAGACAAATCTCAGGTCGCCCTGTGGTTCGCCACGTGTGGGCGGCTACCAGGCAGGCGCTTGTGATGTCACTGTTTCCACGGCCTAATGAAGTTAGATGCCATTTAGGAGCAAGTCATTGGAAGTGGTGGGTCACTCATCCCAAAAATAGGCAGTGAGGCTTTAGTTGGTTCTTTGGCCTGCTCACCCCTGCCCACCAGCCTGTCAAAGCCCTCGGTGTCAAGCCCAGGGAGCTGGGTGAAAAATGTGCTTGTTGGTTCACTTACTCATCTCTTCCACCTTACTGAGAACCGCTGGTGTGTGTGTGCACATGCACGTGTGTTGAAGGGCACACAGAGGTAAACAAATGGACGCACCAGAGCCTAACGCGGCTGGGAGAGAACCGTGCAAGCACCAGTTCTAATCAGCCCCAGAATCACTCTCACCGCCCCCGAATCCTGTCCTTGACATTCAAACTACTACTGTGAGCTCACACACCACTCCTCCCTCTGACAGAAGGATGCGGAAAACATCTGTCTGTTTCCAGCCCAGATGGAGGAGCTTAGAGGGGGGAATAATAATAACAATAGCAATCACAGCTACACTGCTGCTGTCCCCATTGTGAGGGATCACGGTGCACCCAGCCTTGGACTTGGACTGTCCATTCATTAGCTCACATCCTTTGTACAGCCCTGTTCAGTGGATACCAGCATTCTCCCCATCTCACTTGCCCAAGATTCCGGGCCAGGATTCGAACTGCTGCAGTCTGGCCTCAGGACCTCTGCTCTGTCCACTTACCCCACGCCTGCCTGGGACAGGGAGACAGGCTGGGAGCGGGAGGGGTAGAAGCCTGTATCTGCGGGAGGGCTGGGTGATGATGCCCTGTGTACACAGTACTAACACGCACACAGCTCTCTCTCTCCAGCCCATCCCCTGTGGCTCTCTCCCTGAATCTCGGTGCCCTTGTGAAGGTCACTCGTCTACAGGGTGACCTCCCAGCTTCAATCGCCTCCACCTGTGACCTCTCCTGTCTCAGAATACCCTCTCTGACCACAAAGCCCTGGCCAAAGGGAAAGAGGAGTAAATTTGACTGCTGAGCTTCCAGAAGGCCCCTCTCAAGGCAGCCTTCCCCACCTTCCTGGGCGCTGTGGACGTATACATTCCTGGCACAGCTCCGAGACGGCTGCACGGTCTTCCGCTCTTGCTGGGCTGGGACAGTCAGATTTGTTCTTGAATCCACTGTGGGTCGTGCGGGGCTTGGCCCATTAACGGTATTCAGTAAATTCCAGGTGAAAATATAAAATGACGTAGGCACAGGGCTATTACTCACCGCTGCACCAGCTGTAACAGCAAACAACTGGAGGCCATCCAAATGTCCATCCAGGGGGACCAGTTAATAAACTACAGACCATCCATAAACTGGAGGATGATAAAGAGGAATGAGGAAGGTCTCTATAGAGTAAGAGAAAAAAGCAAACTGTGGAACACTGTGTTCTGTTCAATTTTGCGTGTGTGTGTTTGGGGTGGGGAGCAGCTGAAGGTAGTGATAAAAATAAATCTCCATCCTTGTTTATATCTTTAAAAAGAAACAATAGAAGGTGTAACCAAAAGCTAACACAAATGGTTACTTCTATTATTCTTAGGAGATGTATAAAAATATTAAATATTTAGGGATAAATTTGACAAAAGAAGTGCAAGACCTATATACTGAATACAATAAAACATTGCTGAGGGAAATTAAAGAAGACCTAAGTAAACAGAGAAATACACTGTGTTAATGGGTCAGAAGACTCAATATTGTTAAGATGGCATTGATCTGTAGATTCAACTCAATTCCAATCAAAACTCCAGCAGGCGTTTTTGTAGGATTTGGCAAGCTGATTCTAAGATTCATGTGAAAATGCACAGGACTTAGAAGAACCAAAACAACTTTGAAAAAGAACAAAGTTGGATCTGACTTCAAGACTTACTATAAACCTTATAGAAGAAAACATAGGAGAAAATCTTAGTGCTCTTAGGTTAGGCAAAGACTTTAGATAAGACACCAAAAGCATGATCCATAAAAGAAAAGAATCATAAATAAGCCCTCATCAAGATGAAAAGCTTCCATTCTTCAAAAGTCACTGGAAAAGACAAGCCACATACTAGGAAAAAATATATGTGAATCACATGTCTGTTAAAGGATTTATATTCAATACAAAGAACTCAAAACTCAGGAATAAGAAAACAAACGACCCATTAAAAAATGGGCAAAAGATCTGAACAGGCATTTCGCCAAAGATTCACTGATGGTGAATAACCACATGAAATGATGCTAATATCAGAGTCATTGGGGAAATGCAAATTAAAACCACAGAGATACTATTAGAATGGCTGAAATTATAAAGACTGGTCACACCAAGCGTTGGTGAGGATATGGAGTAACTGGAACTCTCAGACATTGCTGGTGGAATGTAAAGTAGTATAACCACTATGGAATAGAGTTTGGCGGTTTCTGAAAATGTTAAATATATGCCTACCATATGATCCAGCCATTTCATGCCTAGGCATTTACCCAAGAGAAATGAAAAGTATTTTCCCATACAAAGACATGTATATGAATATTCATGGAAGCTTAGTTTGTAATAGTCACAAACTGGAAACAACCCAAATATCCATCAACAGGCAAATGGACAGATGGCATATCCACAAAACAGAATATTACTCAGCAGTAAAAAGGAATGAAGTATCGACAGGAGCAACATGGATGATTCTCAAAATAATTATGCTGAATGCAAGCCGATACGGTATGATTCCATCTATATAAAATTCTAGAAAGTATAAACTAATCTAGAGTGACAGCAGATCATTGGTTGCCCAGGGAGGGAAGAAGGGAGAGACTTGAGGAGACTCAGGGGGTTGATGAACACGTTCATGATCTGGTGATGGTGGTTTCATGGGTGTACACGTGTCAAATTTCTCAAACTGTACACTTTAAGTATGTGAAGTTTATTGTATGTCAATTATACCTCAATAAAACTGTTGTAAAAAAACTTTTTCATGATAGCCACGAATGAAACACATCAAATACATTAAGCAATCTATGAGCTCATAATGATACTTCATAAAACAAAACCAAACAAAAGCCTCTTTGGATACCTTTGAAGATGCTAAGCCATTATTCTGAAAACTGGTAAATAAAGAGAAAGCATTTATTCTGATTTTTTTTGGTATACACAATGTATATCTAGGTAACCAAATAGCTGATGAGGACAAAGTCCTACTTTACAGAATAATTTCAAAGAATAATGTGGAAGGACTAACAGAATTAGGAAAATCATCATTGGGCATTCTCTGATGAAATACTGGATTTAGGCATGTGTCAGCAAGGATGGGAAATTTCACAACAGATGCATCAGGCTGCTGCCACCTGAACCCACTGACCGATCTGAGCATCTCAAAGGGAAGACAGCCAGTTATTCTGCACCCCTCTCAGTGTGATGCAGTAGGAAGTACACAGCACACTTCTTAATGACTGGCCTAGAATAACCTCACATTTCACCTTCTATTTGATCCTTATCCCACAGCAGCTTGATGCCAGGCCCCCCTCACCCATTCTTTCTTCGTGCTATAGCTAAGATCACCCAAGAGTCCCTAAGGGTCTGACGCCATTGGCTCTCCTCAGTACTGCCTCTGCACCAATCCTGCTGACCGTCCCTTCCTTCTTGGATCTCTCTCTTCTCTTGGCTGCCTGAAGTACCATGGCATCCTCGCTCTTCAGCATCTTCTGTGTCTGTTCCTTTTCCTCCTCCTGCCCCTGATATTTTGGTATACCCCCAAGGGTCTGTGTTCAGGCCCCTTCTCTTTTAACTCCCACCCCCAACTTATCTATGCCTTAATTTACTGTGCCGAGTTCGAGAGAGACAGGAGAAAGCCAACAAGACAGAATTAGTCCCTGTCCTCATGGCGCTCACACAGTAATGCCCAAGGACCATCCTCATTCCCAAAGGCGTCATGCCTGCCCTTCACACTTGACAGGTCCAGAACAAAACTCAGCAGCACCTCACACAAAACCTGTTCCCAAAACAATGAGGTAGGAGGAGCCACTGGGATCATGGAATCCAAATGTGCACATCTGCAGATAGTTAACGTGGAACACGACAAGGGCAGCAACATCTTGTGTTACAGATAAGGATCTCTGATTCTTTCCAAGTCACAGCCTGTGTCCTCCTGGGGTTCCCAAATGTCTGAGAAGTGGTGAGATGTGCTGTTCTTGGCCACCATGATGAGCAAGAAAGTAAAATAGCTGATCAGGAAGATAACTATCCAGGCAGTTCTCAGAAAGTGTTTTAGATGGTCTATCGGTAAAAAGATGGAGGCCTCACTGGACTGGACAACGCCCTCACCTGTTACCTGGACCCAGGCTCATGGGGGAGAACGAAGCTCACACACGGCAGGGAGGGGGTACTAGTATTTACAGTTAGTTGCATTAGCTCTAAATTCTTACGCAATCTGTTCCTTGAACAGTCAAGCAAGCATGCTCTCACCTCAGGCCCTTTGCCCTTGCGTTCTCTGTATCTGGAATGTTTTCCCCTCAGATCTCTTCCTGTCTTGCTCTTTCACTTCTTTTAGGTCTATATTCAAATGTCACCTCCTCAAAGACCTGTCCTGGCTACCAGCTAAAACACACCACTCTCCATCTCCTTACTCTGCTGCCTTTTTCTTCACAGCACTTGCGATCACTACCTTGTGTTACGTGTGTTTGTTCACTGTTCCACTCCATCACTAGAATATAAGTTACAGGAGAGCAGGGGCCTGCCTGCCTTTGAGTTCCACTATATGCCCAGAGCCTACAGAAGCGCCTGGCACACAGTAGGTCTACAGAAATACTTTGGAATGGACGAAGGAGGCAGTGTTTCTCCAAGTCTGGTCCATGAACCACTGCCTCAGAATCCACCAGTCAGCTGGTTAAATGTGCAGATTCCAGGGCTCCGCTGCAGAATGAACTAAACCAGCATGGGGGTGGGGAGGGCAAGAATTCGCCTTGCCAAAAAATTGCAGTTCAGGACATGTCAAGGCATGCAAAGACTGCTAAGGTATAAGTCAAGTGTTTATTTCCAACTTCAAATTTATTTCCTAAGACTTTCTGCGTGCACCCACCTGAGTTACTACAGGTCAACAGAGGGACAGGCAAGGGGACTGATATTTCCCGGGCTCCCACCCTATGGGCCAAGCACTACTTAAGACCCTTGACCTGGGGCTTCCCTGGTGGCGCGGTGGTTGAGAGTCTGCCTGCCAATGCAGGGCACACGGGTTCGAGCCCTGGTCTGGGAAGATCCCACATGCCGCGGAGCGGCTGGGCCCGTGGGCCACAATTACTGAGCCTGCGCGTCTGGAGCCTGTGCTCCGCAGCAAGAGAGGCCGCGATGCTGAGAGGCCCGCGCACCGCTATGAAGAGTGGCCCCCACTTGCCACAACTGGAGAAAGCCCTCGCACAGAAACGAAGACCCAACACAGCCATAAATAAATTAAAAAAAAAAAAAAAAAAAAAGACCCTTGACCTACTTTATCCCACTGAATCCCTTCCCCCTCACCCATGAGGTACCATCAACAAATGTAGAAACCGAGACTCAGAGAGGCTGAGCCACTTGCCTAAGCTCACACAGCCAGCAAGAGGCAGGGTCAGGATTGGAACCCGGGTCAGCCTCACCCAGAGGCTGCACACTGACTCTCTGCGGCCTCCCCAAAGCTCCATACCAGCCCCTGGGGCCCTTGGCTGTCCGTGCTGACCTCCCTTGCCCGTGCACAACCTGGCACCGACAGCAGGCTGGGGGCGCTTGTTGAGCGAGGGAAGGAGGAAGGGTCCCATGGAGCTCCGGAACTGTGGTGTGGTGCCACTGAGGCCCCAGCAGAGCACAGCTGAACGGGGGTCCCCTCACCCCTACTGGCCTCCCCTACCCTGCAACAGCCCGATGAGCTCACGCTCCCCCAGAAACAGGAAAGGCCTGGTGTTGGAGCCCGAGGCCGTCAGGCTGCCAGGGCTTGGCTGGGAGTCAGGCTTCCCACTCGTCAAGGCCACAGGGAGGGAGGGCTGGGGTGGGGGGACAACCAGGGCCCCCAACGTGTTTCCAAATCACTGGAAACAGGACGCAGCCGCTGGCCTCACACCGGGACACAACAACATCCCGAGCTCAGACGCTATAAATGGAAATGTATTCTTAGAGGGGCAGGACCTGAGCGGGGTTTTTCAGAAGTGACCCATCATTGGATAAAAATACAGACGGCATTTAAATGTTCAGCGGCAGGAGCTATTCCAGGGATTAGATTCTCATGCCCCTGGCTCCCCGCCAGGGCACGGCCTTCAGCAGAGATTTAAAAGGAAGAAACGATTGGTGCCGGTGTTTTAAGTTTAGGAGGAGAGAACTGGGGGAAAAGACAGCTGTGCCGAGATACCTGTGGAAGGGGCTCCCTTCGATGGACCCCAAATGTCCTTTGACCTCCACCTGCCCACGGGATTCAGTTTTACTCTGCCATGAGACCACCTTTTGGATTACATCTCAGCTACCTCGAAAAGTGAAGGCTGAGTTCTGGCTAGGCCTGGGGTTAGAAGCCTAGGACAGGATTAAGATTTTAAGAGATGTGCAGGTAAGGGAAGTATAATAGAGAAAAAGCTGGAGGTGGCCCTGGTGTTACGAGGAGGGGAAGGACAGAATTTACTGAGCACCTCCCAGGAGCCAGCCTCTTGACTCACGTCATCTCATCAAATTCTCAAACCCGTTCGAGATACCAAAATAAGGTTCACCCCTATTTTTAAAGGAAAAGGAACTGGGGCTCAGAAAAGACTGTGTAGAGGGGGTGAGACCCTGAGTGCAGGAAGACAAGCAGATTATGAGGCTGGGGAAAAGGGGTGGAAGGGCGTCCCATGTAGAGCGACAACTCCGGCCAAGTTTCATGGCTCCAGAAGCCCAAGGTCACTCGGTCAGCAAGTGGCAAAGCTGAGGTCTGCGTCCTCATCTGTCTGGACATGAAATTACTGTGCCGTCCTAGGGAGCAGCTGTGTGCCTTAGGAAACAAGGTGGTTCGCAAGTTAAAAGGTGAGATGTTCAGACAGTCCCATGCAAAAAGGCACAAGGAAAGGAATCAAAGGGTTCTCCTTGTTGGCCTGGGGGAGAGTTTAGTTGGTGACCGTTTTCCTTTGGGCACATCTTGGTACTTTTCAGTTGTTCTATAATAAACAGGTTATAAACGGAAAAATAAAGACAGCTAGGGTCTTAGGAGACCTGTCGTGGGCTCCCCAGCCCATCTCTCTATTATCTGCCTCTTCACCCCATGACCCCAACATTTTGTTCCAGAAAGGCCCGTTCTGTGCCAGCTCTGTGCCTTGGCATGCACTGTGCCCTCTGTCTGCAGCACCCCTGTCTCTCCTTCTCTGCCAGCTCATTCATTCTCCCTGTCATTACTGAGTGCTCACTATGGATCACGCACTGTTCTAGGTGCTAGGCATACAGCAGTGGTCAGACACAAAGCTCTCTGCCTTCACCTAGCTTACACCACAGTGGGGGAGACAAACAATAAATGAACTAATATATGTCAGTGCTATGCAGAAAAATAAACCAGGCTAAGAAAATAGAATGTAATGTGGGTGCTGCTTTAGATGGGGTGTGAGGGGTGTCAGAGAAGGTTCATCTGACCAGGTGACATGCAAAACACATATCTCATTTAAGTGAGACAGCAGCCACCTGGATGTCCAAGGAAGAGAGTTCCAGGTTGAAGGGATGGTAAGTGCAAAGGCCCTGAGGCAAGGAGCATATTTGGCAGGTTCCTCCAACAGCAAGGAGGCTGATACAGCTGCACTGGGAGGTGAGGTCAGAGGTCCCAGGTAGTTCTTTAAAACTTAGCTCACACACCCCTTCCTCTGCGACGCTACCTCCAGTCAGCATGAGGCTGGCTGAGGCACCCTATTCCAGGCTGCCATGGCCCCTGAGCTTCCCTCTGTCATCATCTGACACATGGTGTACTGTCATTATATATGTGTTGCACATTATCTATGTACAATCATGAATGAACAGCACAGCCCACTCTGTCTCACTAATACTATTGGTATCTACCAATAGATAGATGAATGGATAAAGAAGATGTGGTATATATATATATATATATATATATATATATATATATATTCACACATACGTATACACAATGGAATACTACTCAGCCATAAAGAATGAAATTCTGCCATTTGCAACAACATGGACGGACTTGAAAGGTGTTACGCTAAGTGATATAAGTCAGACAGAGAAAGACAAATACTGTATGTTATCACTTAAATGTGGAGTCTGAAAAATACAACAAACTAGTGAATATAAAAACCAAACCAAACCAAACCTGTGTTACTTTATCATTTGTTTTCCTTCTATCTGTCCTTTATATCATAGCATTATAGTCATTAAAAAAAGAAAACTACTACTGGTGTCTTCCCCTCAAAGTTGTGAACTCTTCAAGGGCAGGAACTGGTCTTATACAGTGTGGGGTCCCCATTACCCGGCACTTAAGTGGGGAGCATCATTTTTAAGCAACCAGAGATCCGCTGAGTCACAGAAGACTGGTGGTCCTTCCGGGCCAAGCTCACCTGAGATGTGCAGGTGAGTCCCCTCAGGGAGCTCCAGCAATGAGACATCACGGATGAGACCTATGTGAGGCAGGGAGTGAGTGACTGAGAGTGGGAGGGAAGGGGGCCTCCTCCCTACCTGCCCATTTCCTCCATCTGCCTCAACCTGTGCTTTCCTCATCAGCACATGGCTTACCGGAGCCCTCGCTTTCAGGAGAGCCCACATGGGAAGATAAAGACTTAAAACCACTTCACCATAGCACAGGGAGATCAGCTCGGTGCTTTGTGACCACCTAGAGGGGTGGGATGGGGAGGGTGGGAGGGAGGGAGATGCAAGAGGGAAGACATATGGGAACATATGTATATGTATAACTGATTAACTTTGTTATAAAGCAGAAGCTAACACACCATTGTAAGGCAATTATACTTCAATAAAGATGTTTTAAATAAATAAATAAATAAATAAAACCACTTCACCAGGGGGTGATTATTCACAGATGGAAAACACCCCTCCCTTTGAAAATGATTCCAGGAAACAGCAAGCATCCCAAATGCATCAACAGGCCCAGACACTGATCCCCTAGCTGCTCACATCACCAAATGAGAGGCAACTAGCCATTGTGTGTCTCTGAAGGAAGTACACGCTTCCCAGTAGAAAACACCCGCTGAGGCTAGGCAGGTACTGAGATGAGAGAAGTGGGTCAGTGGGGCCTGCAGCAATCGGAGCGCCCACAGCTCATCTAAAGAGGGTAGAAAGCCCCCCAGCTTGGCCCATGGCTGGAACAAGGAGCCCTGGTGCGGCCAGATCAGGGAAAACCAGAAATCTGGGGCTTACGTGAAATTACCAATTTAAAAATGATGGCAACCAGTTTTTTTGGTTTGTTTTGGGTTTTTTGTTTGTTTGTTTTTGTTTTTTAAATAAGACAATATGCAAATCAAAGAAAACACTTCCGTGGCTCATATTTGGCCTGAAGACTATCAGTTTGTGAACTTGGCCTTAAATCTTGAAGTATTTTCGCATCAGAATAGATGGTAGGACTGAAAAAATAGGAGAGGGCAAGAAGACCTAAGCACTGTAAAACTAGAAGGGAACTTTGAGATCATGGAGTTCCTGTGTGGTCAAGAAGGTTTGTCTCAGGGATCAATTCTAGTGGCTTCCCAGCTGCTAAGGCTGGGACTGGACTCAGTGTGTGCGTGCTGGGATGGATTAGCAATGTCTGCCAAGGACATGGGACTGGGGGCACCGGTGACGCTCTTCCTGGGTAGTCAGCAAGGCTGATTTAGTCCAGACCCATTTTAAAGGCAGAAAAACTGAGGCTCAGGAAGCAACACTGAATTGCCTAATGTCATAAGTGAGAACTACCTGTGAGTCGCACCTGGGGCTCTTCCCATGACACCCAGGTGCCCCTAAATCAACCAAAGACTTATCTTAGAGAGAAGTCATCTCTGAACCAATAATGCAAGCCAATAAGAAAATCTGAGTTTAACAGTGATTCATTTTATCCACAGCTCTGTAGGGACAGAACCTTTCCTAAACAGCAAGGGGGTCTGGGTCCTGACAAAGCCATCTGAGGATACTACCCACAGCACGCACACTGTCCCAACTGAGGGCCTTGAGCTGGCTGAGGGGCCTGGCACCAGAGGGAGCCTGGATGCACCTGAGCGCCGAGGCCTGCCTTGAGCTTGGCCCTCCTCCCTCCCACTCAGTGTGAGTCAGGGCTCTCGACTTCAGTGTGCTGGCTGCAAAATTTTCAGTTTTACTTGGCTCCTGAGCAAAACGTACTTTTCCAAAGGACGTCGATTCAACTGAGCTTGAGTTTTGCAATGCCCTGGCAGTGGCAAGGCCAGCCTCCCTGAGCACACGCTGTCCCAGGCAATGAAGACCAAAGAATGTGGTTATCACCTCCCTCACCCCCTCCTTCCTCCTCCCCAGGTGGGACACGTCATTATCACCCAAAGTCCATAGTTTACAACAAGGTTCACTCTTGGTGTTGTACAGTCTATGGTTTTTAACAAATGGAAAATGACACGCATTCACCATTATAGTATCATACAGAGTAGTTTCACTGCCCTAAAATTCCTCTTGCTCTGCCTATTCATCCCTCCCCCACCTCCTACCACCCCAGGCAACCACTGTTCTTTTTATTGTCTCTACAGTTATGCCTTTTCCAGAATGTCATATAGTTGGAATTATATAGTATATAGCCTTTTCAGCTTGGCTTCTTTCTCTCAGTAATACGCATTTAAGTATACCCCATCTATGGCCTTTCATGGCTTGGTAGCTCATTTCTTTCTAGTACTGAGTAATATTCCAGTGTCTGGATGAACAACAGTGTACCCGGTTTTTCAATCCCTGAGGCGTGGATCTGCAAAGCCAGGGGCTCTACTGCCTCATGTATTAGCTGTGTGCCTTTGGACAAAATTTTCTCTGAACCTCCAGTGTTTTTCACCTGTAAAATGGGAATAAAAGTATTGACGACTTCACGGGAGTGCGGGTTATATGTGGAAGAGCATGGAAGGCACGGATGACAGGTCACAGCAGGGAGCAAGCACACGACAGATGTCAGCTGCAATTATCATCACTGCCAATTATCACCACGATGGTGTGGCTGTCACTGCCATTCGTGGGCTTACTCTTGCCTCCTCTCTGCAGAGCAGTACGAGGGGGAAGTGGAGACAACCCTGGATTTGGACTCACACAGGTTGGCGTTCTAATGCTGATCCTGCTTAGGCAACTAGCTAGACCTCTCTGAACCTCTGCGGATTACATCCCCCTTCTAGTGGGATTTTGAGAAACAAATGGGATCACTAACTGGAATGCAGAAAGAGCCCTTAGCACCCAATAAGCAACCACAAAAGGTTAGTTCAAAGCTATTTGGGAGAGGTCCTTGGCATTTCCTGTGAACAGCCCCATTGAGTGCATGATGCAGAGAAGGTAAACAGTGGGTGTATTAGAGAATGGAGATGAAGGCCTGCTGGTTAGTACCAGGGCCAGAAGGAGTGTCTTCAAAGCAGAGTATGGAGAGAGGCAAGTGCTGTCCTGCCCAGCCAGGACCCAGCGGACGTCAGCAAGGAATGGGGGCAGTAACACCTCTGCAGCCTAGCTGGCTGGCAGTCTTCTTGGTGTCAAATGACAGCAGAGAGCTGAAATTCAGAGGCAGTGGCCAAGGCCAGTCAGCATTGTTCCTGCGGCTTCCGAGGGGCAGAACTAAGGACACAGCGGAAAGTTATGGGGCAGCATCCATCAAATAGCTCACGTGTGCCCACCAGCGAGTTCCATGCAACTGCTGGGCCTGAACCAGGACTCCTGTGCTCTCCCATGAAATGACCTTGGCCTCTTGTCTACGGAGGGCCCACCCACCTGGAAACCCATCGCCCCCACCTGTACCCAGGATGGTCTGTGATGCGGCACACCTGACCGTGCAGTGTCAGCAACCCTGGGAGGGAGGAAGTGTCACAATCCCCACATTCCAGATGAGGAGGATAAAGGTGGCACCGCCAGGGAGCACTGGAGCTGCGACTCAGACCCTTGGCTTTCAGATTCCCCACAGCCCGGAGGCAAGCCTGGCGTCTGCAGAAACCACCTCATGAATGGTTTCCCAGCTCTGCTTCTGCCCATTCATTCCTTCACTCAGCATCGATTCCGCAAACATCACTAGCATCTGCTCTGTTCTAGATGCTGAGCTAGGCCCTTGAGATACAATGCGAACCAAACAAAGGCAGTCGCTGCCTGCCTGGAGCCAGAGTCAAACAAAGCTCTGTAACAAATGTGTCGTTATAGAAGGAGATGAGTGCCAGAAAGGGAAGGCCATGGGTCTCCCTGCTCTATTGGAATTGAGGCTGGAGGGTGTATGGTCACACAGGGTCTGGAGCCGGCCTTTCTGGGTGTGAGGCCACATTCATCACTCGCTAGCTGTGGCCTTGGGAATTTACTCCATCTCCCTCTGCCTCAGTTTCCCAGTCTGTCAAACAGTGCTCCCTCCTTGGGTAGCTCTGAGGGGGTCCACGTGTTAGTACAGGGAAAGTAGTTATTTAGCGCAGTGCCTGGCCCCACGAGTGAGTGCTCACCGCTTTACCCGCTACTACGAGGCTGCAGGGTGTGAGGTAGAGAGGACCACAAGCATTTTCTTCTTCCCAAAGGAGAACCTCATTCTCCCCCCTCAAATCCCTCCAAGGGCTGCTGCGGCAGAGGTGGCACCAGTGGATCCAGGAAATCAAGTCAGAAAGAGGGGCACACTGAGGTCCCCATGGGTCCAGGATGAGACAGAAGGTAGGGGATCCGGAGACCCAGGGTTACAGGTGCTTCACACGGTGAGGAGTACTCACCCCACTCCTCCTCCTGCCCCTGGGATCTCTGTGCCCACTCTGCTCTCTTCCTACCTCTCCCCGACTGGCCTTTCCCTCTGGACTCTGCTCCAACTCTCTTGACCTCAACAGCATGGAGCTGAGATTCTGAGTTCCAGAAAGACTTGGAACATTTTAAAAATATTTTTTATCTGGGCTCAGCAATGCAAAAAAAAAAAAATGCACGTGCGCACATGCGCACACACACCCAGCATCCAGAAAGACCCACTAAGAATTTTCACACACAGGTAGTAAAGATTTACCAACATGTGCATGAAGGATCAACACCATTTTTGGGAAAGTAGTTATTCTGGGATGGAGGCGGGGATGCATCAAAGATGGAAATGTGAAAGCAGGGGAAGAGGAATATGGGGGCTTAAGGTGTGTTTCTTAAAATGGGGGGAAGGTATGGATTAGTCTCTATGCTATTTGATATGCCTAAGATAGTGTATGAAAAATTTTTTTAAGGCTTAAAGTACCAAAAAGAAGTCAGATGCTACAAAACAAGAAAGAATGAATTACTGACACACGCGACATAGGTGAATCCCACAGATGTTACACCGAATGAAAGAAGGCCGACACACACATACAGTAGGATGCTGTTTATGTGACCTTGAAGGATGGACAAAACTAATCAACGGTGAGGAAAGCCAGGAGAAGGGTTCCCTCTTGGTTGGGATACTGACCAGGATGGGGCACAAGGGAGTCTTCCCAGGGGCTGGGAACGTTCTCTGTCTTAATCTGGGGAGGTGGTGGCATGGGTATGTATGTAAAAAGCCATTGAGCTGTACATTTTATGGTGAGCTATACCTCAGTTTTAAAATTAATTTAAAATTTAAGAAGAAAGAATATCAAATCATTGGCCAGGTTTGGGAAGCCCTTGCACTGGCTTAGAGTAAAATTAAAGAGATGGTTTTTGAGTATCTTTCTATACCAACTTGATGTTTGATTCTGTCATTTATACATTTATCCATACCTCCTCTGGGGACAATCTTGATCAAGGTACAAAGGCAGATACACAGGGGAAGTGTTCCCAAGCCCAAAGGACATGCGCAACCAGGTGGCAATCCTGGTTCTGCCCTTACACGCTCTGTGAGCTGGGCTAAATGACGTCCCTCTCTGAGACTCAGTAGTCTGATGAGCAAACATAGTCAGGATTAAACAAGATGGTGTTCAGCACTGTGCTGGGCACATACTAGGTACTCAAAAAAGTGGGACCTGTTACTATGGTTCATGCTGTCATCCTCTAGAGCAGTGTTTTTACCAACTGCAAGTTATGACTAGGGAGTTGACAAATCAACTTAGTGAGCTGTAACCAGCATTTTAAAAAATGCTACAATAGAATAAAAAATAGCTGTTTGCATTGCCTATATAAAGGAAGCATTGCTACGTTGAGTTTTTACATGTTGTCTGCTGGGTTGCAATATAAAATGTATTTCTTACAAAGGGTAGATGTCAAAATGATTAAGAGCCCTGTTCTATCGAACCCCACGCAGCTCTGTGACACAGCAGATACCACCTCAACATGATAAAGCCTGGTTCTTGGAATTAAGTAGGAACAATAATATAGTATGAGAATAATTCTTGTATCTCCTAGAAAGTCAGATGTTTGCTTTCTTTTTTTTTTTTAAGCCAACATGTTCTGAAGTTGAGGGCAGATCAGGGACAGCTGGCCAGAAGAAGTGGCTTCAGATCTGGGCTCACAAAGTCAGATCTGAATTCCTGGGGCTAGAAGAAAGAGGTGGGCCAGGCAGGTGGAGGGCTCACGGCCGCCCAGGCTGACGGTGTGGCCAGCTGGGCCCCAGGGCCCTTGGTCTCCTGCCCCTCAGGGAGGGCTAGATGGCTCTGGAGGAGCTTCCGTGGTCCGGCATGAGATGGTTTTAGGTGGAACCAGGGCAGGGCAGCAATTAACATGAATCACCCAGTGAGGGAGTTCCTCCCACTCTACTTCTCCATCAATTCTCTTGAATGAGTCTAGAAGAAAGTCTCATTTTGGTTCCAGAGGGTCTTTTAACACCTAATAATCTCACTTTTTAATAAACCGAAGAGCAGGCTTCAGGCTCAGAACCTTCTACCAGCAACAGCCCTAAGCTCGAATTTTCTTTGAAAGTCACTGCTTTGAATTTTATGGATACTTTGGGTTCACGGCAAATGACATTGGTTTTACCTTTCCTGGTTTTACCTTTTCTTTTTAACTCACCTATTCGAATCTTTAAAGTGGGTCCATATAAATAAAATAGAAATTTTATAATAGTATGGGTAGAGGTAGATATGGCAAAAGTGTGAAGATGGCCCGGGAATGGTATAAATTTGGCAGACGCTGCTAAGGACTTCCCGAATCTGTGGCTGGTGAATCCTACCGTGCCTTCGTACAGCCTGACATCAATAGGCGTCACTAAAGGACATACCCTCTGCTGATTTAGCGGTGACAGAACTCAGGAGAGAAGAACCAGAGCCCCTTAGGGAAGGGCAAAGTCAAGGCCAGACAGCCAACCAGCTGCGGAAAATTCTTCAAGGAAACGGGATTTTTCAATTGAAAGGTGCCTACCTCCGTGCCTTAGAACTCCCGTCACCATCACCGGGCCTTTCTGCAAACACGTACTCATTTGCGCCGTCTGGATGCCATAATGAAGTCTCCATTAGATTTTTTCCGCCATACTTTTTTATCTTCCCCCTTTATCTAGTGCCATCCTTCTCAACCTTTTATTTCATGATCATCTGAGTCTTACAGAACAGTTGCACAGAGAGCACAGAAAGTTCCCACACACCCTTCAGCCAGGGTCCCCTCATGTTCACATCTTACAGAACCAGAGAAAACCACAGAAAAATTCTCGAAACTAGGAAATTAACCTTGGTACAATATCATTAAGGAAAAGACAAACTTAATTAGGATCTCACCAGTTTTTCCACTAATGTCCTTTTTCTGGTCTAAGATCCAATCGGGGTCCTCCTTAGTCTCTAATCTGTGACAGTCATGCATCTTTCCTAGTCTGTCATGACTGTGACATTTTTGAAGAGTGTTTGTCAGTTACTTCGTAGAATACCTCTCAAACCAGGCCTGTCTGATGTTTTCCGGTGATTTAAGTCAGGTTGTGCATCTCTGGGAAGAATCCCACAGTGCTGTGCCCTCCTTAGAGCCCCACATCGGGGACATGATGCCATATGTCTTATCACCTGTGCTGTTAGCCTTGATCACTTGGCTAAGATTCGATCTGCCAGGATTCTCCTGGCAGTTACTATTTTCCCACTTTGTAATTACTAAATATTTCGGGGGAGATACTCTGAGACTATACAAATATCTTGTTTCTGCTTAAACTTCTGCCCACTAATTTTGGCATCCAAAATTAGTGGATTTTAACTGAAATAATCATTACTGTGGAGTTTTAATGGTGACTTTCAAATTCTATCATTCTTTCCACATTTATTAACTGGAATTACCTGTGCCCTATCGCCTTTTTAATGGTCTTAAAAAAAAAAAAGATCTTGGCAGGAATTTACAAAGTTTCCAGTGGGCAAACCTGATTTTGCAAGAAACCATCTCTTTCTACGTTTCCACTGAAAAAACAATCCACTGCATCCCAGGCCTTTTTCCTTTTCATTTTTTCTCTTTTCTTCTTTCTTTCCTTCACCTCATCCTGTCCCGCTCATCACCCTGATTTTCAGAGCTGGGGAGCACCAGGCTGCTCTGGCAATGTCAAAAAACCCAGCTATGCAACGTCCACGGAGTCTATACTGGGCTGGAAATTCACACCTGGGCCTCAGCACGTGCTTCATTTACCAATCCTAAGTGCCTACTGTGTGCCAGGCCTGTACGAGGCACCTTAACCTAAACACGCTCTAATCTTTACACCAACTTTAGTAGATCAGCGAGCTGCTTCCCATTTTACAGATGAGGAAACTGAGGCTCATTCGTTTAGCTAGCAAACATTTAGTGTCCACAAGCACCAGGCACCATTGATAGTGTTGGGGAAATGAGAGTGAACAAGACAGGCAAGGCCTATGAACTGAAGAACTTGTGTTCTCCTGGAGGGGACAGAGCAAAACGGAGTTGGGACTGCCCTGAAGTGTGCTAAGAGCTACAAAGGAGCACACAGGGTGATTTGAGAGCGTGTGATGGGGACGCTTCAGGATGAGTGGTCAGGGCAGGACCTCTGAGCAGAGACCTGAGGGGAGGGAAGGAGCCAGCCATGCCAAGAGCCCGGGAAGGGCATCCAAGCAGTGGGGGCAACATGGGAGCGTGGTCAACCTGGTCAAGGAGCAGCAATGCCCACATGGCTGGAGCACAGGGAGTGGAGAAGGCCCAGGATGAGGTCAGCAACACGGGGGGAGGACGGATCACGCAGGGCCCTGCAGGCCAGGGAAAGGACTCCGGATTATTCTCCGCAGTAGATCTGCGGCAGCGTGCTGAGTGCCCAGGAGGGCGAACTGCATTTCACCCAGAGTGACCCCGGCGGTCAGCGACAGAGCCAGGCTCCGGCCGCGGCTGGCCTGGCCTCCGTCTGCCCCAGCCAGGCCCTTCCTCCTCCACACAGCACTGGCCCAGGCCCTCAGGCAGGGCTCCAAACACTGTGGAACTCAGGGTCTGGCTCTGGAATATGTTTTTGTGCTCATTGAGACACACGGGCGCGGCCAACGCCCTGGCTCCTTCCTCACACGAGATCACTCTGGGTCTCCTGCTCGGGGAGGACCTGAGCCCCGGCCCATCCCCCTGCCCTGACTGGGGGACCCACACTCGGCACCAGCTCCCACTCTGGCTGGCCTCAATTATGCCACGCGAGCCTCGGAGCAGTCTGTTTCTTTCGCAGTTCTGTGATTTGCATGCTCTGTTCCAATTGCTTTATCTAGCAAGTTCACGGTCACGCAGCTTGGTGCAGTTAAGGGCCCAGACTGGGGAGCCAGGGAGCCTGGGTTCAAATCCCGCCTCTGCCACTAGCCAGGTGACCCTGGGCAAGTTAGCTCCCGATATGTACTATGTTATTCATAATAACAGAGCCTATACCCATCTCACAGCGGTGGTCACGAGGATTAAATCAGTTAATAGATGCAAGAAGGCGGTGCAGGTGCCCTGAGAACGCTGCCTCAGGGTTAGCTATTTCCATCATCAGCATCAAGGCCCAGGCAGGTCGGCCCACCTCCTGCATTGGAGTATCAAGCCCACTGCCTCACGTAGCTGTGAGCTCCCTGAGGACGGGGACAAGTCTGCTTCACCTGTCCCTCGCCTCCCTGGCACGCAGGGGCCTGGTCCTGAATAAATGCTGTTTGTTGAAAGAATGAATAGGTAATGGACAAACACGTAGGAGAATGGGATGGGTAAATGTGCATCAAAAGTAAGATTAAAAGCTTGCAATTACCCAGGACAAATACTTTCAACAAGCACCTCTGGCAGAGCCGGGGGATTAAGACAAGGCCTGTAGGCACAGCACCACTGAAAGGCAAGACCACAGGAAAAAAAGCAACAGAGATAACCCGGCCAACAAATAGTCAAGAACCCCAAAGAAATGACTCTGGAGTGAGGGAACCTGGCTCCCAAAGCCCAGAACCACCACCTACTGGCCGTGCTGTGGTCTTGGTGAGGCCACCGTGTCCAGCTGGGCCGGCTGTCTGTCCTGCTCAAGGACACGTGACAAGAGGCGGAGGGCGAGGGCTGCAATCTCGCCTGCACTCAGCTGGAGGAGGTGTGAGGGCTACACTGGGCTCACAGGGGCCCCACCCGAGGGGCTTTTAGCGTGATTCCCCACAGAGGTGGGCAGAGAGGTGACCAGCAGCCCCTGGAAACCTGAATCAGCACCCTGAGCCTCTGTTCCAACCTGCAAAGCTCAGCCAAAGACAGCAGCTGCGCCTCACCTCTGTGACACTTGTTAACTTCCACGCTTTTTGTGCCCAGTGCCTAAAACAATGCCTGGCACGTAGGAGGTGCTCAGTGCCATCTGCTGAATGCACGAATGAATGAACGGGCTAAGGTACCACCCCATCCTTTCCCTACAGGCAGCCTGACGGATACAGTGGGCTCAGACGACACTGGTAGCAGGACCATTAACCCTAGTAAACTCTTACACTCCTCAGTCTGGAAGAAAACAGAAAGGGGGAGAGAGGGCGAGGCTAACTTGGGGCTGGAATGCAGCCCTTTTCAGTCAGCTGGGAATAGCGATAAGGAGGTGGCCATGGGAACCATGGGAATTGGGAGGCGGGGAGGGACGGGCCCCATTCACACAGTGCATGGAGGTTAAGGTTATGGCCGTGGCGGAATGCGGGCTGGGTGTGGGGCTGGGCCTGGAAGCAAAGTTCCTGAATGACTGGCTAGCCAAGCCGGGGCCTCGGTTCCCTCTTGGGAACCTGTACAGCCAAGAGCAGTGTTTCATCAAAACAGGAAAAATCATAGAGGAAAAATGCTCATGTAAGGGGACTGGTATTTACAGGGAACAGCCCTGCCTCGACCCAAAGCCTGAAAGGATAAACTGGGGGTGGGGGGACACAGAAAGGGGCATGCAGGGGAGCAGAGCCATCCCAGGTAAGGCCACCCACTGCCCACACAGGTCTGGGGGATCCTGGGAAGCGATGAAGGGGAGCCTGGGCTAGGTAGGTGGCAGAAGGCAATGTGAGCTTCAGAAGTCACAGCCTCAGAGAGGCTTCTCCGGGGCCCAGGGTCTCTCTGGCCACAGGACCTCCTGACCTGGTATTACCCGTCCAAAGTGCTTCAGAAAGACAGACGTGCTCTCCCTGCTGTTACCTACAGGACAGGGAAGTGAGGACTCTGGCCCAAAACACCTGGCAGGCAGGAGCCTCAGGATCTTGGGCAGATCCCTCACCAACACCCAACCCTGTTTTCTTTCTTTGGACAACAGGACACTCCCACTCTTGTCCGTAGGGCACTGGGAAGATCAGCTGAGAGTATGAACTTGGACCTGCTGGGTACACAGTAGGTTTTTCCTGGGTTCCTCTGAGCAGCCTGCATTACCATCATCATGATCACATGACAGGCAGTGATTCGGCAAAGGCTCCTGAGCCCCACCCCAAGCTTCCAGGACATATGATCCCGCCATCTGCGACTTTCTTCTGTACCAACACAAGTATTCTCGTCTTGCTAAGTGCAAGTCATGAGTCGCTCCTCTAGTGTGTGAGTAAAGGACCCGGGGTGTGCAGTGGTGCATCATCACCCTCACCTGCACACTGAAGGAGGTTCTTTTTTTTTTTTTTTTAAAGCAGTGGTATTTTTTTTTTTTTTTTTTTTTTAATGAGGATCTTGAATCAGATGCGTATGTTTGATTGATTGATTGATTGATTGATTTTGGCTGTGTTGGGTCTTCGTTTCTGTGCGAGGGCTTTCTCCAGTTGTGGCAAGCGGGGGCCACTCTTCATCGCGATGCGCGGGCCTCTCTCGTTGCGGAGCACAGGCTCCAGACGCGCAGGCTCAGCAGTTGTGGCTCACGGGCCCAGCCGCTCTGCGGCATGTGGGATCTTCCCAGGCCAGGGCTCGAACCCGTGTCCCCTGCATTAGCAGGCAGATTCTCAACCACTGCGCCACCAGGGAAGCCCAGTGAAGGAGGTTCTTAACGGCTCTGCTCTTCCCCTTCAGTCCAGAGTGAACTCTTCATGAAGATCTGCTTCAAACGCTTCAAGGGCCAAAGGCTTCTTAGGATAAAAGTCATCTTCCTAATCGTGCCCTATGAGTCCCTCACGGCCTGGCCCAGCTGAGTCCTCCAGCCTGGGCTCTCTCCAGCTCTGTCCTGCAGCCACTTCCACATGGACAATGCTACCTCCCTACCTCAGGGCCTTTGCCCATGCTGTTCCCTCCACCTGGGCCTCCCTCCCTAATGAACCCCAAGTACCTTTCAGACAGCCACTGAAACATCACTGCCGTGAGGTTTCCCTTGACCTCTAGAAGAATCCCCTGTGTTTTTCCTGCACAGACCTCATATCAACTGATAAGTACAAATTTAATTGGAAGTTTGATTTAATCGCTGAAAATGAAGACTCTGCGACAGGAGGAGCTATATGCCTCTCGTTCACCACTGGCCCCCCAGGTGCCTAGCACAACGAGCAGCATAAATATTTGTACGTAATGAGTGAGTGAATGGACGAATGAATGAATGATTGAACAAACAGCCCAGGGAATGAAAAGTGAAAAGGGAAGTAAAGCAAAGAGCAGGTGGAGAGACCCAGAGTCTACTACCCCCACTCTAGGAGCTACAGAGGAAGGTGGAAAACGAGAACATGGGGAGGGAACTGAGTCATACATGAGGGCTGCCTGGGGTCCTGGGGGTTGGTGACCAGGTGGCCATGATGGAGTACTTGCTGACAATTCACAGACACTATTTCATCTTGCCTCACACAGTGCCTGGGTGGGGGTGGGGGTGGGGTACTAGCCCATTGTTGCAGATGACAAAACTGAGACCCAAGAGGATGAAGGACCTGCCTGGGATCCCACAGCTGGGAGGGGGTGGGGTCAGGGCTGTGACTGCTCATTGCCACACACCATTGTCTAGACTCTAGTCTAGTTCTAGACTCAAGGGGGAAAGTCTCTTATGCCAGGCATCCCTGCAAGAAAGTGCAACAAATTTATAAGCATCTCCCTGAAACTGCTGGAGCAGAGATGCTTATGCTTTTAGCAGGTAAGGATGGTAAGAAGGAATGAAAGGGACTATCCAGGCCATCAGCTGAGAACTTAGCCCAGCCAAGTCCAATGCCAAGCGTCTCATCTGCATCAGTCCATTTAATCCTCAGAACAGCCCTAGCAAGCAGGCACTATCATTAGGATCATTTTACAGATGAGGAAACTGAAGCTGAAAGAAGTTCCTGTTATTCCTAATCTAAGATGCTTAACACATTGCAGATATTCTCTTTAGTGTATTATTCTAGTGAACTTCAACATACATCAACATGTTCCTCAGGTCCACTAGTGGCCTTGGGAGCCCAATGTTATGTTCCAAAATGCTTTTAAATTCCCCATCTGTGAAATTCCTGCTGTGGGGTTTTCAGGGGCCCCAACCCTTGGCTACAATTCCCACGGCAGCCCATCTGTCTACAGTGTGCTTTAGGCATTTCATATGCATGCATTCAGCCTCAGGCTGGCATCCACGGTCTGACAGTCTTGTCTTCAGTCTCCTTGAGGATGTGAATAAGGGCCAGTCACCCCATCAGGGAGAACACTCCCCCACTGTCTTGGGAAACATACTGACCCAAGCCAATGGGCTTTTAGTTCCCCTTTGTCCATGCCCCAGGGAGTTTTTACATTCACTTGATCCCCTTCTCCTTCCTAAGCACCGTCCCTGCTCAAGAACCTGCTATGGCTCCCCACTGCCTGATGCAGCACATGCAGACCCCAGGCCAGGCTCCTCTGGGTGGTCTACAAACCAGGCCTACCTCACCTGCCCGTTGTATCCCCTGCCCTTTCCCACACGGCTATCCCTTCCTCCCAATCTCATCAGGCTGCAGAGCCCCTCAGGTAGAATGCCATCCCTTCCCCTGATCCCAACCCGACTCCTCTCGAGTGTCCCTCCTCCAGGAAGCCCCCCACTCCCTGTTTGTGCACATCCTGCCTTTTGCCTTCTTTTCTACTGAGGTGCCGTTGCCTACGTGGCATTGACTCTACTCCGGCCTGTATGAGCTGACCCCACCTTTCTAAGAGGATTCTTTGCTTCTTGAGAGGGAGGCTCAAGTCCGCCCACCTGGACTTGGCATTCCAGCCTTGCCACAGCGTCTCCAGCCTGGCTGCTAACCCAGCCTCACTCTCAGCCCAGCTTCTCACAGAGAAGACATGCTGCCCACCCCCTGGGGACACGGGGACAGGGGGAGGGGGGTCACTGATAAGGCACCTGTCTTTTCTCTGGCCTCAAGTGCTGTCAAGTTCCCTCCTGCCAACAGGCCATGAACTAAGTCACCGGTCCACTGTCCTTTTTGTAAATTGAAAAGGATATGACTTGCAATTTAATAAGTGACATTTGATTAGTTGAAGGTCAACATTTCTAAAACATCAAGCCCATGTGGAAAATGTGAATCAAAGTGGCCTCTTGGCAGAAAGACTGGACACCACAAGAGCCAGCGGCTGCTGGCCTGGTCCCCGCCGGGCTGCACCCAGGCCCGTCTCTGCAGCGCAGATTTGCAGGCTGCCCACGGCACAAACAGAACCCAGCTCCCCACTCCAACTTGTCCGCACTGTGCTGAGGGTCAAGGGCACACTCTTCATGGTGCCCCCGATGCGTTCTCCAGCCAGTTTGCCAAGTGCTGACAGTTGACTCCTGCCTCTGCCTTTGGATGGGCCTGGACCCCTTGCCCTGGCATCTGCCCAGCTCTGCTCATCACAAGGCCTCGAGGTGGCACTAGGGGAGGTCCTCTCAGAACTCCGCACCAAGGTAGATCAGAATATCCCCAAAGATCCCTGGACGTTCTTGCTCAGATAACTCTTGATAGTTTAACTGTCTGTCTTCCCTGTTGGAACGGAAGCTCCTTGAGAGTGGGTACCATGTCCGTGGGGTTCAGCTCCGCACACCAGCACCAGCACGGCGCGTGGCACACAGTAGGTGCTCAATGGATAATAGTTACGTGAACGAACGAGCAAATGAGCAAGGAGGGCGCTGAATGGACTGAGACCATCTCAGCAGACTCGCTTTAGGGAGAACTTCTGGCGCAGCCAAGCCACCGGTGGAGAAGTGAGGGGGAAGAGAAGAGGCCGTGTTGCCCGGATCAAGCCCAGGTGTGGGAGGCAGGTGGGTGTGCTTCCTCTCTCACCCCCGCGGCCCTCCGGCCCTCCTGGAAAGCGGCGTGACCATCCCTACCCGGAGGTGTGTCCTGGTGTTCTGAGAAACGCCACGCGGGGGAGGTGGTGGTGGGGTGTGGTGGCCTCTAACGCCCCACCCCACTGCTGCAGCCACCTCCACACCCGCCCCGCCCCCGTGGGAGTTCCAAAGTCCAGCCTGCCCCCTCAGTCATTTCATCTCTAAAATGGGGGCAGAGCAACCCTGATCCCAGCATCCTAAGACTCCTACCTCAAAGGAGATGAGAAGACACTGCTGAAAATTACTCACAGGTATCTCTTTTGTTTCTTAAATTGCTTTTGTAACAAATCCCATGTGGAACAATAGCAACAAATCAATCCTCCCCAAATCCTAAGAATGTTACACTGACCAACCAACCCACCGCCTATGGCATTTTCACAACCACCCTCTGAGGTGGGTACCACTTTCTCTCCCCATCTCACAGCTGAGGAAGGGAAGCCCGCAGAAGTAGATGATTTGGCTGACTGAGCAAACAGCAGGGCCAGAGCGCAAAACCGGAGTCCCTACTTGGGTTCCTTCCTCTCCTGATCATTACAACTCCCCAGAGAGGTTGCTTAAAATACAGAGGCCAGGGTTTCCCTGGTGGCACAGTGGTTAAGAATCCGCCTGCCAATGCAGGGGACACGGGTTCGAGTCCTGGCCCGGGAAGATCCCACACGCCGTGGAGCAACTACTGAGCCCGCATGCCACAACTACCAAAGCCTACGTGCCTAGAGCCCGTGCTCCGCAACAACAGAAGCCACACAATGAGAAGCCCGCGCACCGCACCAAAGAGTAGCCCCCACTCGCCGCAGCTAGAGAAAGCTGCGCACAGCAACAAAGAACCAAAGCAGCCAAAACTAAATAAATAAAATAAATAAATTTATTTAAAAAAAAATACAGAGGCCGGGGCCCTGATTCCCCATATCACGATCTCTCGGTGGGGCCGTGGGAATCATCTGAACAAGCAAATTGCCCCCAGCCAGCTGGGCAGACTGTGACTCCCTGGGCCTCAATTTTCCCATCTGTGAAAGGGGTAACTCCTCTCCCACAGAGCCGCTGTGGGTGATCAAGGGAGGGAAATGCTGGGTAAGTGTGCTAAAAACAGCCAAGAGGTATCAAGCAGAAGGTCCCACTGAGGAAGACGCTCTACTTTGGGTAGCCTGACCAGCCCTTCCACTTCCAGAGCCCTTGGGGCTAGAAAGGGGCTCTAAAGGCCAGCATGCACTGCCGTGGCGGCTGCAGCTGTGACTCTTCTAGCTGCTTCCACCTGGGGCAGTAGGAGACTCAGGAGTGGCTCACACGTCATGGAGCCTGCTGGGCCCAGGGCACATTCCTACCCATTGTGTCTTCTGTGCAAAATATCTTTCAGGCGACAACAGCACATGGCCAACCAGTTCAGCCTGTGGGAGGGTGGACATCACGTCCGCATCCCACGTCTCTACACTAGGGAGTGACACCGGCTGACAAACAGGTGGTTCTCCTCAGGGGTCCTCACCCTTGGTCAAGTCCACGTGCCCCCTCTCCTCCGGGCTGTTACCACCAGCATGCTCGAGCAGTTGTACCACCGCCACCCGCAGGGTCAGAGGCCCAAGTGGTGGCCTGTATCAAGGTTCAAGCACAGAAATACCTGTGCCAACTAAGTAATCATCACGCCACACGTACTGGTCACTTACCATGGTGGGTGCCGTGCTGCGTAATTTAGCCGAGTTATCTCATTGAAGTTCTACTGTCCCCCAGGAGGAAGGTACCGTCACCTTCCCCGCTGATGATGTGGGTAAAGTGCTAGCAAATCAACTCTGCAAGTAGCAGGGCTGCGGCTCAACTCCAGGGAGACTGCTCATTCACTGTTCAACACGTTTTTTCAGTGTGCCCGTCACTGCCCTAGGCCCTGGGGACCCAACCGTGACGAAGGCAGAGCAAGGCACTGTTAGCCTGGTGGGAGACTCAAGAAATCAAGCTCTCAACCCTGGTCTCCATTGTCTCCCAAAGGCCACTGGCTCTTTCCAAAGGGAGACCTCCCTGACTGGCTCCCTGGTGTCCACTGTTGGCATGAGGCCTGTAGGAGGTGGTCTGGGTTAGATGACACTGGCCTGCAGGAAGCAGGTCCTGCCAGCTAACCCACCGACACGTGGCACCTGGGCAGACTGCGCCAGCGTTCTGAAAGATTAAAAGCCATTTCTGAGTCACTATTACTTCCTTGTGGGGTGGCCTTAAGAGAATCTTTAATCATTGGGCTCAAAGTGGAGGCATGAGAAATACAATACTGCCCCCTCCCCTCAACGATAACAATACACCTGATTCTGATTCTCTGGCACTCTCCTTGTGGCCAGTGAAGCCTGGGAGCCCCATTCTTCTAGAGGCACTGGAAATCCAGATTTTTACGTGAAATCTCCTAATTCGAAATGCTGGCATTTACCTTTAAATTTTTTTTTAAATGTGAGGACCAAATAATCGCATCTGTGATTGGACAGAATTTGACCCCCAATGCTGCCAGTTTATAATCTCTGTCTTAGATCAAGTATGACAGGAAGTTTCATAAATGGGGGAAGGAAGTAGAGGCGTCATGACACTGAATTAGGACCTACGATGAGCCAGTAGCTGTGGGAGGTGCTCTCGACTCCCAGCAGTAATCCTGTGAGGTCAGGGTTCATGTCCCCAGAAGGCAGGCTCAGAGAGGTGAAGTGAGCTGCCCAAGGACACACAGCGAGGGGGGCAGAAGCACCAGGATTGGGACTCAGATGTGCCAGGCTTCAGAGCCCAGCTATCCCAGGTCTGCCTGAGACCTCGCAACAATGGCTCTAGAACAAGCTAAGTCCCGGGCAGCTGACTCTTCATATTCCAGTGAGTGTGAGGCAGGCAGAGGTCCAAGTCAGGTGACACGTCTGTGTGGCCCCACTGTGAGGGGCCTGACCCAGGGAGGGACAGGTGGGGACGGGGCAGGGAGGAGGCGGGTGAGTGAATCCTCTCATTCCTCCTTTGACTCAGGGTTAACTCAGCTCTGACAAACCACCTGGCTTTGAGAGTGCCCCAGTTTCGAAGCTCGGCCAACCAAAGCCAAGTTGGGGAAAATCGGGCGGGGCAGGACGGAGAGTGGAACCAGCCCAGCCACCTGGCTCGCAGGGTGAATCTGGGCGGGGCTCCCAGCTCCAAAAGGCAGGGGTTGGCTCCACCCATCTCCATGCCCTCCCAGCTCCCGTGTTTACAGGGTCTAATCAGCCCGGAACCTGAACACATACCAGCCTTCTCATCTGTAAAATGGGGTAAGTAAAAGCCCTCACTTCCTGGGTTTGTTGTGAGAGCTGAATAAAATGATAGATTTACAGTGCGTAGCACTGTGCCTGATGCCCAGGAGATGCTCAGTTAGTGTTTACTTCTATCACCACCCTCTCCAACTGTCCAGCATCTGTGGCTTCTCACTTCCCTCTTTCCAGAAACATCTGACTGCAGAGGATGGGTCAGGGCTAGTTCTCTGCACCAAGAACAGAGGGCTCAAAACCCACAGCCATGTCATCAGGAACGATCTGAGGACCTAACACTCACCAGGATGCAAACACTTCTGCGGTAAACTAGAAAAAGTATGGGATCCAAGTGCAGAAAAGCTGCGCTCCTGTGGCCCCTCTGATCTTCAGTGTTCTCACTTGCAGAGAAAACGATCATCCCCAGACCACACTCATCTTCCAAGAGCGTTCTAAACTCTTAAGCCCCATGTGACGCTTTCATGATAATCATTATTACGTTAATTAAGATTTGTGGTACCCAATCCCACAGTTACACTTAAGTCATAATGGGGAACTCCTCTTCAGGGTTTCCCAGCTTACCTGATCCTAAGAATCACTGAGGACACTTTGAAAGATGCAGATTCCCAGGCCCATCTGGACCGGACTTGAGGGTGGGGGGCAGGACAGGACCCAGGTGATTAGGGAAACCTGTCAGTTCTAGAGAGAACAGGATTAGTCGACTGAAACTGAAAACTGGGCACCTTGAATCTCCACAGTCAGGTGATCTAACAGAAAGTATCATTTCCTGGGGGTTGGACAGTCTTGACTTTAGGGGCTGGCTGTTACTTTGATGGCTGTGTGACTCTGGGCCAAGCCCTCCACCTCTCTGAGCCTCTGTTTTCTCAAAATGGGAACAATTAGGCCTAGGCCCCTGGCTGGGGTGAGCGTGGAATATCGGATGTCTGCTCCCTCCCAGCTTCCCCACCTCAGATTCTGGGGGCTAAGGTGCCATTTCAAGCAAGCGGAGCTAGCAGGGCTGAGGGGAGCCTGGTAGCCTCCCGTTAGGACAGGCAGCTGGCCACCCATTCCCACTTTGGGCAGGGCCTGAGTAACGTCAGATTTCCCAATTCCTCAGGACACATTCGGTAGGGAACATTTCCCATTCCCACTGCTAGAGAAATAAATCTTTTCTGATGCACTTATACTCTTAGAAGAAAACTAGAAACATTTTTCCAAACACAAAGAGATATGGCAACAAAGCATCCAATCCCAGCAGATCTGGACCACCCTGCCAGGTCTCCGGGGTCTCATCTTGTCTGAGATCTGAGCTGTGGGAGGCGTGAGGTTGGTGGAGCATGGGCCCCACATTCCACAGATTTAGATCTGATTTAGATCTGATTCTCTCCTTCCTTCATTTAATAAATATTTTCTCAGCACCCGCTGTGTGCAGACCCTGGGCTCAGTACCAGGATCCAGTGATGAGCAGAGATTTGGTCCCCGCTCTCAAGAGCTTAGACTCCAGCGAGACAGACGGATGTCAGGTGACAAATGGCACAGATCACTGCAATTGTGCTAAGTGATCTGAAGGACATGTCCAGGTGCGATAAAAAGATACACACAGGGAAGGGATGGGGGGGGGGTGACCCAAATTAGATAAAGTACGCTGTCTGGGAAGATCTTTTTGGAGGGAGGGCACTAGTTGGCCAAGCTAATCCAGCGAGCTACCCTCCGCAAACTCGTTGTCACCTGTCTCCTTTTCCTTCCTCCTCAGCACTCACCACTGTGGGCAGTAACCGTCTGTGCAATTATCTGTTCACTGTCATTCTGCCCACCTTCCCCACTACCCTGGAAATGCCACGACAGTAAAGACAATGTCAGTCTTGTTGTCCCTGGAAGCCTCCCCAATTAACCTCTGAGTGAGTGCATGAATGGATGAATGAATGAACCCTGCTTCCCTGGGCCTTGATCTCTTCATCCCCACAAATGGGAGTAACAATACCTTTGGCCATGTTGCTGGGAGATCCGGGGCACACTGCCTGTATTCAATGAGTGAGGCTTGGCGCTGGCATAACTTGGAATGAGTGGGACATTGTGGGAAGGGATTTAGGAGCAGGAGAGGAAGCCGGACTCCTCTACCCTGTGAGCAAACCACTCGTGGAGTCCACCCGAGTCAGGACTGCAAAACAACTTCAGAAAGATGGGCCAGGACATGGGGGAGCCCTCCCCTTAACAGCAGGCAGGTAAGTAGTTCCCCAGGGAGAGCATCCACTGATGCAGTCCCCACACAAATCTTGTGTCACCCACTGGGCCAGTGAGTGGGTGACAAGTACCCAAGCATGCCCAGGGTCATCTTCTGATTTCCTGGCTCCTTGAAGCAGGCCTGGGAGACAGGCATTCCTTTGCCAGCACAGTCACGTGTACCAGGCAGGTGATGGGTGAGAGGGGCAGAGAGATGAGAGAGCAGCATGAATACACATGACCCCTGCCCACGTGGTCGCACCTACGGCGGTAAGCCTTCCCCGACCAAAGATGGCAGCCAGGGACAGTGGAAAGGCCATGAGTCCTGCGGGGGAGCCGGGGGTCATGCCCTGCTATGGGCCTCAGTTTCCCATTGGTTAAGTGACACCATTAATTCCCCTCATAGATCAAGGTGGAAACTGTAAAGTCATGAGTGCTACGAGGTGACAGGTGATTTCATCTACCTCTCTCTACAACAAGGTTTGGATTTGCCTGTGCACAAATTGTGTGCTGACTGTCCCCTAAGCCACCATTTCCCAAAGTGTGGCACCTATGCCACCGGTGTGACCTGGGTGATTTCAGGCCATGCAGGGACCTGGTGGTTAAATGGCATCAGACTTCACAGTGAGAAGGCCATTCCCTGTTCAGCTCTCATTTGAGTGTTCCAGAACATCAAAGAGAACGTCTCGAGGCAGTGCTATCCGGCTGTCATCCTCTCCTTTCTCTAGCACTTGCTAACATCGCTTTTTTAACAGACCCAGCTACTGTAGCACGCACCAGCTAGCTAGAACAGAACAGGCTTGCAATTATTTGTATCTATTTGTGGCAGGTGATACTGCTTTTCCATTTTCAAAGATGTTATGAAGTTACCTTTTATAAATAAAGATGTTAAATTCAAAAACTGAGTAGTTTCCATAAAAGTTATTGAGTAAATAACACATGTTGTTTAAGAACACACCCCCAAATTAGGGAGATGGTACCAGAATGGTGGGAGATTGAAAATACTGACTGCAGTTACCACCTCTGCCAGTGACACATGTATCAAGGCCCAATCAGATCTCCTGACCCCCCCTGGAGTTGGGTGAGGCCAGGTCCCCGGGGCAAGGCAGAAGTGACAGCACCACATCCAGACCCTCCACGGCCTCCCTTTCTCTCCCCGCACTGCCGGGCCTCAGAAAGAATCCAACATCCTCTTGAGGAAGAACCACAAGACGGAGGGCAGGGTACCTGCGAGGGGCATAGTATCCCCACCACCTTGGGAATGAATTTCTGTTGTGTTAAATCACTGAGATTTTCAGGTTGTTTATAGGAATTAGCTGACTTAGGCTAATACAAAGGGGCCATCTCTAGTCCAGTTTCTATATACCAGCCTGACACCCTGGTGCTTTTCTCTGTAAAGAATAATAACTGAGCACCTAACAGATGCCAGGCATAGTCTGAAGGGCTTTACAGAGATGAGCTCAATTAGTCCTCATGACAGCGCTGGGAACCAGGCACTACTGAGTAGTGGGCTTATTATCTTTCAGTGAGGCCACTGAGACCCAGAGGGCATCTTGCCCAAAGTCACACATTTGGGAAGTGGTGAAGCCGAGACTTGAACCCAGGACTGTTGGAGATGCACAAAGCCGTTACTTTGCCACAGTGCGACGCAGCCTCCGCTGAGCACATCACCCAGGAACTGCTGTGCGCTGACTATGCGCCAGTCCCTGGGCTGGGTCCTGCAGGAGACGGCACAAGTGACACTGCCATGGCCTGGAGCCCGGCAAGCCAGGCGGGAAGGGAGCAAGGGAGGCGCGTGGCACAGAGCCGGATGGAAGACAGGGGAGCGCAGTCAGGGAGGCCTTCTGGAAATCTCGGCGCATCACCACTCCCCAAGAACAGGGAGGGCGGAGGAGGTGGATAAGGCTTAAGGCTGGCCCAGGAGGGTGGGTGCGATCTCAGCCTGCAGAGACAAGTGGAGAGATGCGTCTCATCGGAGCCAACAGCCACCTCCTGAATCCACAGGAATTAGCCGGGGCCAGGCCTACCACCCTGTCTACGTAAGGAGACCAAGAGACCGTGGGATGAGTCTTTAATACGCTTCCCTGGATGGTGCGGGCCACGGCCGCCGGTTCTCTGGTTCTCCCCCTCCCCTACTCTCCTCCCTCCCTCCCTTTCCCTCCCTTGACAGCAGTGGATCTGTTGTCTGTCGAAGACTCCCTGACCCATCCCTAACCCCTTTCTGACCTGGGGCCACCGGACTGGCCTTTTCGCGTTTCCGGCCCAACCCCAGAGTCAGGGCGGGGTGGGGGCGGGGGGGGGGAAGGGGAGGGGCCTCAAGGAGTCGGTGCCAAGAGGAGCGAAAAGACCAGACCACCCTCGGCTCCCCCTCCCCTCACCCCCCCCCCCATCGCAAGGCTCGCAGCTGCTGTGGCAATGAGGCCGCTCACCTGCGCGGGCCACACGTCACACGCAGCCTGTGGTGGATTTGGCCTTCAGTGGCATCACGCCTTACGGCTATTGCCTAATCAGTGCTTGCAAAGATGGTAAACCTATGCTACGCCAGGGAGATACAGGAGACTGGACTGGAACATTTTGGGGTCATAAGGGTGCTGTCTGGGATGCAACAGTAAATAAGGACGCCACCAAAGCGGCTACAGCAGCTGCAGATTTCACAGCCAAAGTGTGGGATGCTGTCTCAGGAGATGAATTGATGACCCTGGCTCCTAAATACATTGCCAAGACTGGATTTTACACAGGATAGTAATTACTTGTTAACCGGGGGACAGGATAAACTGTTACGCATATATGACTTGAACAAACCTGAGGCAGAACCTAAGGAAATCAGTGGTCATACCTCTGGTATTAAAAAGGCTCTATGGTGCAGCGAGGATAAACAGATCCTTTCAGCTGATGATAAAACTGTTCGCCTTTGGGATCATGCTACTATGACAGAAGTGAAATCTCTAAATTTTAATATGTCTGTTAGCAGTATGGAATATATTCCTGAGGAAGAGATCTTGGTAATAACTTACGGATGATCTATTACTTTTCACAGTGCAGTAAGTTTGGACCCAATTAAATCTTCTGAAGCTCCTGCAACCATCAATTCTGCATCTCTTCATCCTGAGAAAGAATTTCTTGTTGCAGGGGGTGAAGATTTTAAACTTTATAAGTATGATTATAATAGTGGAGAAGAATTAGAGTCCTACGAAGAACACTTTGGTCCCATTCACTGTGTGAGGTTTAGTCCTGATGGAGAACTCTACGCTAGTGGTTCTGAAGATGGAACATTGAGACTACGGCAGACTGTGGTAGGAAAAACATACAGCCTTTGGAAATGTGTGCTTCCTGAAGAAGATGGTGGTGAGCTGGCAAAGCTGAAGATCAGTTTTCCAGAGACAGTGGAAGAGGAGCTAGAAGAAATTGCTTCAGGGAATTCTGATTCCATCTATAGTTCAACTCCTGAAGTTAAGGCCTGAGCATCAGGCAGATGTACACAACTTATGGACTAAAACAGAGAAAAGCATCAGCCTCCAGAGTTACTCTCTGCTTAAGGTAAACACGAGCAGTAAACAATGAGGAATATGAATTAGCTCCAGTGCTGGAACTAACCACCTTGGTGATACCTGTAACTGAAAACACAAGAGTATCAGCTTAAGGCAGATGGAATTACACTCTTGTAGTACGATGGTCTGTTGTCTTTTTAATGAGTATGTGCAAACCAACCCCCAATTTCTCTTATTACAGTTAGATTTCTTGTAGCTGTTTATGTTATTATGAGAGGGAAAATATATTGACCTATTTTTCTGACTTGTCCCTTAAAGCAGAAAGCCATTTTTTTTTTGCTTTAGTTATAAAGAAGAGGGGGAATACATGATAAAGTAACTGGTTTGATTTCTCTTTCATTGTACACTGCTTCTGAACATCTAATTGTTTTTAGTTGTCTAAATAAAATGCCTAAAAATAAAAGCTTCCCTGGGCTGGATGAAGTACTCCTAGTTCTTTCAAGGCTACTCTTATGGCTCCTACAGCCCTCTTCTTTCAGAGGGCATGGGGTGTAATGGAAAGATTGCGGCGTGGGGGGCCAGACCATTCCACACCCCGATACCTCCTACCCCCTCAGAAGCGATACGGGTGCCCAGTGCGGTGCGGCCTGCACCAGCGGAGCAGAAAGAGTCACTGCTAACGGTGAACACGTGAAACTGCACAAGGGATTCTAGACACTGGTGGTCCGCTTCCCTACAGGAGGGCCAGCTGACAGTGAAGATGGTCAGGAGAAGGACCGCTGATCAATAAGGAGTGATAAGGCGGGGGCAGCCCGGCCAATGCTGCCTGATCCAGCTGAAGGGCAGTGCCACCAGTGACGTCATGTGGATGCCAGGTACCCCTGACAGGATGTGCTGAGAAGGGCACTCCACCCACGACCCAGTCTAATCGCGAGAAAACATGAGACAAACCCAGAGTGCGGGACGTTCTACAGGACATTTGGACAGTGTTCTTCAAGACTGCCAAGGTCATGAAGAACAAGAAAGACTGAGGGTGGGAGGAATTGGGAGATGGGGATTGACACATATCCACTGTTGATACTATGTATAAAATAGACAACCGATGGGAACATACTGTATAGCATAGGGAACTCTACTTAACGGACTGTGGTGACCTAAATGGGAAGGAAATCCAAAAGGGAGGGGATATATGTATATGTATGGCTGATTCATTTTGCTATACAGTAGGAGCTAACACAACATTGTAAAGCAACTATACTCCAATAAAAATTAACTTAGAAAATAAAATAAATAAAATTTTAAAAAGAAAGACTGGGGACTTCCCTGGTGGCGCAGTGGTTAAGAATCCGCCTGCCAACGTAGGGGACAAAGGTTCGATCGCTGGTCCGGGAAGATCCCACATGCCGCGGAGCAACTAAGCCCGCACGCCACAACTACTGAGCCTGCGCTCTAGAGCCCGTGAGCCACAACTACTGAAGCCTGCGTGCCACAACAAGAGAAGCCACTGCAATGAGAAGCCTGCATACCACAACGAAGAGTAGCCCCTGCTCGCCGCAACTAGAGAAAGCCCGCACGCAGCAACGAAGACCCAACGCAGCCAAAAATTTAAAAATTAAAAAAAAAAAGACCGAGGAACTGTCCCCAACCAGAGCCTGGGGAGACGTGACCACTGAATGCAATGTTGGATCTTGGATTGGATCCTGGAGCAATAAAAGGACATCAGTGGAACAAAACTGTTTTTAAATTTTATATTATTTTGAGACTTTGCTTCTTTGGGGCACACTGGTCACCCCATCTGGCTGTGAGAGCTCTCTACAGTCTGTGGGCTGGCAGTGTGCTGATCTTTTAAAGTTTCTTTCCCTACCCAATCCCCCCCTTTTTGGTGAGGTTTCAGTGAGGTCTGTTAGGTGTGCATCCTGCAGCTTAATTGGCTTAAAATGTACTCTCCTTTGGTGTGATCTCTTTGGGGGCCAATTGGGAGAAAGAAAAACCAACAGTGTAACTGTTTTGATACTGGAAATTGATGTGTCCTTTTGAAATAAAGAACCAGTCCCTCAAAAAAAAAAAAAAAAAAGGACATTAGTGGAAAACAGGTAAAATCCAAAATAAAATCTGGAGTTTAGTTAATAATAACACACCAAAGTCAGTTTCTTAGTTGTGACAAATGTGGTAATGTATGGTGTAAACCATGGGGAACACTGGATTGGAGGTATCTGTACCATCTTTCCAACTTTTCTGTAACTCTATTCCAAAATAAAAAAGTGTCTTTAATTTAAAAAAAAGAGAGACACCAAATACCAGAACTAAAACCTAAGTTCCGTGAGGTTGGGGTGGGGGGCAGGAGCTGTCTGTCTGGCTCAGTGCTATATCCCCAGCTTCGAGAACAGTGCCTGGCACACAGTAGGCCTTCAAGAAATATGCTCAACGAACAAATGACTCCACCACCCCAGCCTGTTCCTGGCCTGTTGACTGGGGCTCCAGAGACCAGCCAGAGAAAGGGCAGGATGGCCAGCCCCACCTGCTCCCCACAGGAAGGGCTGCACCCCTCTCCCCGCCTCCCCAGCAGGGGCTCAGCAGTAATCTCCTGTCCACAGATGTACAGTGTCACCTAGATACTGGAAATGGTCACCTAGGCCCAGTCCCCTTCTCAGGCAACCCAGAGCCCCCTTCCCCGCCAAGGTTTCCATGGCAATAAATTGTAAACACAACTAAGTAGACAGCAGCTGACATCAGGGGTTTCCATGGAGAGACCCCCAAAACCGAGGCAATTATGCTCCCCTCTGGGACACACAAGTGTGGTTAAGAAAACCAGCTCTGGCATCACAGAGTGTTCTACTTGCCTGTGGTTTGTGTGACCTTGGCCAAGTCCTGTCCCCTCTGTGTCCAGCATCCCCATCAGGCAAATGGGAATGACACCTGGTTCCTACGTGATGTGAGGATGAACTGAATGCAGGAAAGGCCTTCAGCCTGGCACTTGATAAATGGGCACTGTTGGGGGCACTGTGGTCACAGCACAGCCCTGGGAGGTCACCTGAGACACCCTGAGGGCTGAAGGTTTTAAGGGATCTGGAGAAGGGAGTGCCACTCAAACTGAGCTTTGGCCAGCCCCGGGACTGCTGAGGAGGAAAGACAGGTCCAGCGGCAGAGCTGGCAGTGCCACCCTAGCACCGTCCAGAGAAGGGAAGCCCTGGCTGCCAGGCCCGGAAGAATCGTGCCCCGAGGATGCCTCTGCCCAAACCTGGGGGTCCCTCGACTCCTCTGCCTCCGGCTCCGAGCCCAGACCCACCAGGCCACCTCCCGAGAGTCCAGGGGCAGCACCCCAAGTCCTGTCCAGCCGGCGAGTGTGTGCTGGTTCACTGGTACGTGAGACACACAGGCTGCATGCCGCCAGCCACAGGCCATCATCCGCCCTCAGAAGGCTTTGGTTTGGCCCAGCATAATGTTCAACAGCAATAAAACTGGAAGCAGTTACTAATCATTTTCACACAATTTATCAGACTTTCATCATTTCCTAAAAAATTGGGTAATCTGTAGGGCAACAAGCCACAGAGAGCTGCCCCTTCCCAATGGAGCGTCACTCTCTGATGGGCCCCAGCTGGCACCCAACTGCCCCCCGCCCCGTGATACCTGCCCAGGGCCTGGGGACATCTGGGTGTGTGACCGTTTGACCGTTTTCTCTCCCACCAGAGATTAATGCCTTGGGGTCTGGGGTCACCGTGTGGGTGCCACTTAGAGAGGGGAGCCCAGCTCTGGGTTGAATCGCCCCAGGTGTTCTCACGGGAGCGCATCACTGGTCCTGCAAACCCAAGGGGCCCCGGCTTTACCATGTCCACCCCCCAGATGCCCCTCTGCTCAGGTCTACCAGAGCTCGGCAAGGAGCACGGGGACAATGCTACCAAGGAAGGCCACGACGAGGGAAACGGTCCCACATTCCACACGAGCTCATCTCATCCTCAAAAAAATCCTGCAAGGAAAATGTGAGCACCCCACTTTGCAGATGAGGAAAATGGAAGCTTACAGGTCAAGGCAGCCCTCGGAGGAATCTGCAGTGTAGAAGGACATTCTGAAAGGGTGGCCCACGACCTAGCACTTTCCCCTGAAGATTTGGAGACACTTGCTCCACACCATGAAGGTACCCTTGGACCCAGAAAAACATCAAAACAAGTCAAATATCACCAGATTTCTTCCAAAGTAGTCAAGGGACATTTTAGTTAAATTCTACATGTCAGTGGCTCCTGATGTGAAAGCAAGAGAGAAAACGATAGTGGAGACCTGGTGGAGAGTCATAAAAATCGACAATGTCAAGGTACCAGCGAGGCAAAAGAGCACCATGGTGAAGTACCCTGGCTCTTGAATCACAGACCCAAGTTCAAGTCCCAGTCCCGTACTTCCTCAGCTGTGTACCCTGGGCCAGTTCACTTCCCAGCTCTGAACCTTGGCTTCCTGTTTTAAAACTGAATTAATAAAGGAAACAATCAGCAGAGTGAAAAGGCAACCTTTTCACTGGGAGAAAATATTTGCGAACCATGTATTTGAAAAGTAGTTAATATCCAAAATACGTAAGAAACTCAACTTCACAGCAAAACACACACACACACACACACACACAAAACACACAACAACAACAACAACCCCACAATCAAATAACCTGATTAAAACTGGGCAGAGAACTTGAATAGACAGTTCCCCAAATAAGACAATCGAAAGGCCAACAGGTATATGGAAAGATGCTCAACATCACTAATCATCAGAGAAACGCATATCGAAACCACAATGAGATATCACCTCACACCTGTCAGGATGGCCGTCACCAAAATAAACAAAAGAGAAGTGTGGAGGATGCGGAGACACTGGAACTCTTGTACACTGTTCGTGGGAATGTCAGTCAGTGCAGCCACTATGGAGAACACTATGGAGGATACTCAAAAAATTAAAAATAGAAATACCATATGATCCAGTAATCCCAGGACTGGGTATTTATCCAAAATAATTGAAGTCAGGATCTTGAAGAGACAGATGCAGCATTATTCACAATAGCCAAGATGTGGAAACAATCCAAGTGTCCACGGATGGATGAATGGATAAGGAAAATGTGGTGTATACAAACAATGGAATATTATTTGGCCTTTAAAAAGGAAATCCTGGGACTTCCCTGGTGGTGCAGTGGTTAAGACTCTGCGCTCCCAATACAGGGGACCCGGATTCGATCCCTGATCTGGGAACTAGATCCCACATGCATGCTGCAACTAAGGAGCTGGCAAGCCACAACTAAGGAGCCTGTGGGCTGCAACTAAGACCCAATGCAACCAAATAAATAAATAAAAATTTTTTAAAAAAAAGGAAATCCTGCCGTATGTGACAACACGGATGAACCTGGAGGACATCGTGTTAAGTGAAACAAGCCAGTCACAGAAGGCCAAATATTGCCTCCGCTTATATGAGGTATCTAAAATAGTTAAACCTACAGAGGCAGAGAGTAGAACGGTGGTTGCCAGGGGCTGGCAGGAGGAGGAGGAAATGGGGAGTTGCTATTCAATGGATATAAAGTTTCAGTTATACGCATAAGTTCTAGAGACCTGCTGTACAACACTGTGCCTGTCATTAACAATCCTGTAGTGTGAACTTAAAAATCTGTCAGGAGGGTAGATCTCACCTTAAGTGTTCTTAGCACAATTTTAAAACGTTGAATTAATAGTATGACTATAAAGTGATAGCATTACAGTTTCTTGGAGGGATGAAACTTCTGTATCCAGACTGCGGGGGTGGTTACACGATGTAAAGTCTTGACTTCCACAGAAGAATACACCAAAAAAGGCCACTTTTACTGTATGTTAATTAAAAAGATAAAATAAATAAATAAATAGTCATCTAAAAAAAAAAAGATAAAATATAGAAAAATAAATGACTAATAATCATATCTATCTCGTGGAGCCAGTGTGACTTTCAAGTCCAATGACATGCCCAGCACAGAGTGCAACACATCACCAGCTGAAGAACCGTCAGGCACTACTAGTAAGATTCGCCTTGCCTCCTTTCCTCCTCCAGAGCAATTCGAGCCCCAGATGGCAACTCAAGAGAGAAAAGCATCACCAGCACCCAATGTTCAGGGACCTGTGACTGAAGTTTGGTAACAGCCAGGCCTCTCATCTCAAATAGGGTTTCCACCTTTTGGATAAACAGAACATTCAGTCCCTTTCAAACAGATCTCGCTTCCTGCCCAGCTGTGCTGCCCAGCAGATTCCAGAAGGAAGCATTCAAGGGAAGGATTTTACCGTCAGTCCCCCAGGGACCCCTAGATGCACCAGCTATGTGACCCAGCATCTCTGCGGGTCAATTTCCCTGGATGTAAAATAGGAATAATGCCCACTCAGAGGATGAGGAGATTTGTAAAGCGCCTTACGTATCCCCGAGCTCTTCGTAGTACGGGGATCCCTGAGTTCCTCCTGCCTCTCCCAAGGGTCAAGACTTTTAAAAACCAATACATGCTAGTGTTGGCAGGTTTTTTTCCCATCCGGTACTTTTCCTGCATAGACACAAATGTAATTAAGAGACCTAAATGTTAAAGTTGACAACAGACAATTAGGCTAATTACCACTTCCTTAAAGAACAATTACAGCTGTGTTTCCCAAACAATATTCTGAGAAATGGTACTGGCCGGCCTATGAAAAACAACGGTGGCTTAGACAGTAAGTTTGGCAAAAGCTGGGCTAAGTGACTCTGGTTCCTTTTGCGCAGGACTTCTCAGAGCCTTCAGTAAGGTATGCACGTGCTGTGGATCTCCAAATGGGGGACCCATTACGGAGCGGCACAGTCTGGGAGATGCTGAGTTAGTCAATCTTACTGTACATCCAAATCACCTGGGGATCTTGCATTTCCAGCAAGCTCCCAGGTGGTGCTGAAGCTGCTGGTGTGGGGACCACACTTTGCAAAGCAAGGATATCCATGGAAAGGTAACCCCACCACCACTGCCCTGCCTTAGTGACAGCTTTACTAGTGAAGAACAGTCCCAGAGGAGGGAATGTGCTTGCAGGGGGGACAGATGGGACCAGACTCTACTCCCCAACCTCCCCTCCAAAGACCCACTCTGGCATCTGGCTGCCCCTGTGCTCTTGGCCTGCTAAATATGGGTTCTCTGGATCTAGAGCAATCTTCTCAATCTTAGCTGTGCACCTGGAATCACGTGAGGACCTTTCTAAAATACTGATGCCTGAGTCCCCCACCCTCAGATCCTGATTACTGGGTCTGGAGCACCACCTGAGTTTGGGGATTTTTAAAACTCCTCCAGTGATTCTAACATACAGCAGAGCTGATGTTCACTGATACAGAGGTGGTGGGTAAGCCTCACCCCAAATGCCCTCCTCACACCCTGCCTGCCTCTCCAGTGCCTGATGAAAACTGCCCAGGAGCAACTCCAAAATAAAAAATGAAAGGATTACCAGATGGGAAACAGAACTTAACGAGGCCACAGCTGGCTAAAGCCCAGTCTCAAGATACTATGGTATCAGGAATCCAAACCGCCTCAGGAGGAGAGATTTTTCCATCCCCTTCCACGTCCAGATGAGCAGGTAAACATATGCTCTACACTCTAAAGCCCCAGTGGCCGGAGTGGGAAAACCTGGACCCTCCAGAATGAGAGGCTCTAAATTGCTGTGAGACCATAGTGAGGGTTCTTTAAAGACAATTCCAGAATCAGGTGTCAGACCACATGAGTCTAGTTAAAAAAAAAATAAAGGCTGACGACTTTAAACTTCTTAATGAACACTACTGGGAAAGGATTAGAGATGAGAAAGCCAAGGAATGCAATTAGAGGGGGTTTCAGTTCTCTCTGAACTCTGAATGGAAGGGCAAAGCTTTAGAGATGAGCCTATAGGATACAAGTGGGGCTCTGGAGCACAAGAACAGCATTCCAACCCCAGTGCCTTCTGCTGACCCATCACGTCCCTTAACTCTGCTGCACTTGCACTGGCTCATCTGTAAAGTGGGATAACAACAGTGTCTGCCTTGCAGGGTTGGTGGGCGATTGCATGAGCACAGGTAAGATCCTTACCACAGTGTCAGGCACTAGTAAGTGCTCAATAAATGTGAAATGCTGGCTTGATTTTCAAGTAATTTTTCCTCCAGTCTGGTCTTTATTTCCCTTCGGCCCTGATTTTTAAGTCTATTTATATTTTTTTCAAACTTGTTGTAAAGTACGTGTTTCCGTCAACAGCCCCAAGATCTTTCTGGAATGAGGTAAGGTAGAAATACAGGCACTCACATAAGCCACTGTACTATCTGCTGAGTGCTGATTATGTGCTCAGAGCCCGCAGTGGTGGTCGGGGCTGACCCCGGCACAGGGAGTGAGGGGGGCTGCAGGGGCCCCCCCCGGGCAAGGTCGCATGGGGAGCTAAGGAAATCGTACTTGATCAGAGCAATGGGCCCCACTTGATGGTTGAAACCAGAATGTGAAAAAAATCAGGTCAACTTTGGAAAGCTCCCCTGGGGTTCTAAGATCTGGGGTCTCTTGGAGATGAGAGACCACTTGGAAGGCCAGACTGAGAGGCTATGGAAGCCGAACCAAGGCGCGGCAGCAGGGCCGGCATCACAGGAGTGTGAACCGTGCAGTCACACAGGGTCCTGTGCTCAGGGGGCCGCGTCTAGGCTTAGTCTAATGCTCTGCTGTCACCGTCCTGACATTCGTAATACTTTTCTAACAAGGGGTTCTGCATTTTCATTTTGCACTGGGCCCCACAAATTATGCAGCCGGCTGTACCCTGCAGGGACACCTCACTTGCCCCTACATCTACCCTACAAGGTGAGGCAATGAAGATTGCCATCTTCTCCTTAAAATGAAGAAACTGAGGCTCGGAGAAGGTAAGTCAACTGTCCCAGGGCCCAGATGGTCAGTGACAGGCCAGCAGCACACCCCCCGTCTTGGGGTTTCAACTCAGAGGCTGCCATCGGGGGGGAGCCGGCCACCTCTGCATGCCTGAAAGCCGTGCTCAGGCTCTCCTGGGCCTGGGCTGCAGGAAATGCCCCACCCCTCCCAGAAGCCCGAGCCAGAGACAGCAGGTGTTCTGGCCCTGGCCAGCCGGAACTGGGTCCGGGCAGGGCCAACGCCCACGGAACTGGGTCACAAGGCCAGTTCCACCACCGCAAGGTCCAGCGATTAATGAAACAATGAACCAGGAGCAAAACAAACACAAGTCATCTTTGAAGGCCTCGGGTCCCTCCTCTGTACTCTGCCTATTCCCCACCCCCAACTACAATTTAGAGAAGACCACGTTCAAGGAAGGAAGGGGGAAAATTAACCACCCATAGCTGAAAAGTTTCCCAGTAAAGGAAGAACAGGCACATCAAATCACACCATGCCTTTGGCTTCCTTGACAGACTCTGAGAGACATATCCTGGGGGTGAGTGTGGCCCTGGCACTATTCTAGGCACTGGAGTTACAACAGTGAATGAAACAGATAAAGATCTTTGCCCAATAAACCATTAGCCAGACTCATCAAGAGAAAAAGGGAGAAGACTCAAATCAATAGAATTAGAAATTAAAAAGGTGAAGTAACCACTGACACTGCAGAAATACAAACGATCATGAGAGATTACTACAAGCAACTCTATGCCAATAAAATGGACAACCTGGAAGAAATGGACAAATTCTTAGAAATGCACAACCTGCCGAGACTGAACCAGGAAGAAATAGAAAATATGAACAGACCAATCACAAGCACTGAAATTGAAACTGTGATTAAAAATCTTCCAACAAACAAAAGCCCAGGACCAGATGGCTTCACAGGCGAATTCTATCAAACATTTAGAGAAGAGCTAACACCTATCCTTCTCAAACTCTTCCAAAATATTGCAGAGGGAGGAACACTCCCAAACTCATTCTACGAGGCCACCATCACCCTGATACCAAAACCAGACAAAGATGTCACAAAGAAAGAAAACTACAGGCCAATATCACTGATGAACATAGATGCAAAAATCCTCAACAAAATACTAGCAAACAGAATCCAACAGCACATTAAAAGGATCATACACCATGATCAAGTGGGGTTTATTCCAGGAATGCAAGGATTCTTCAATATACACAAATCAATCAACGTGATACATCATATTAACAAATTGAAGGAGAAAAACCATATGATCATCTCAATAGATGCAGAGAAAGCTTTCGACAAAATTCAACACCCATTTATGATAAAAGCCCTGCAGAAAGTAGGCATAGAGGGAACTTTCCTCAACATAATAAAGGCCATATATGACAAACCCACAGCCAACATTGTCCTCAATGGTGAAAAACTGAAACCATTTCCACTAAGATCAGGAACAAGACAAGGTTGCCCACTCTCACCACTATTATTCAACATAGTTTTGGAAGTGTTAGCCACAGCAATCAGAGAAGAAAAAGAAATAAAAGGAATCCAAATCAGAGAAGAAGTAAAGCTGTCACTGTTTATAGATGACATGATACTATACATAGAGAATCCTAAAGATGCTACCAGAAAACTACTAGAGCTAATCAATGACTTTGGTAAAGTAGCAGGATACAAAATGAATGCACAGAAGTCTCTTGCATTTCTATACACTAATGATGAAAAATCTGAAAGTGAAATTAAGAAAACACTCCTGTTTACCATTGCAACAAAAAGAATAAAATACCTAGGAATAAACCTACCTAAGGAGACAAAAGACCTGTATGCAGAAAATTATAAGACACTGATGAAAGAAATTAAAGATGATACAAATAGATGGAGAGATATACCATGTTCTTGGATTGGAAGAATCAACATTGTGAAAATGACTCTACTACCCAAAGCAATCTACAGATTTAATGCAATCCCTATCAAACTACCAATGGCATTTTTCACAGAACTAGAACAAAAAATTTCACAATTTGTATGGAAACACAAAAGACCCCGAATAGCCAAAGCAATCTTGAGAACGAAAAATGGAGCTGGAGGAATCAGGCTCCCTGACTTCAGACTATATTACAAAGCTACAGTAATCAAGACAGTTTGGTACTGGCACAAAAACAGAAACATAGACCAATGGAACAGGATAGAAAGCCCAGAGATAAACCCACGCACATATGGTCACCTTATCTTTGATAAAGGAGGCAAGCATATACAGTGGAGAAAAGACAGCTTCTTCAATAAGTGGTGCTGGGAAAACTGGACAGGTACATGTAGAAGTATGAAATTAGAACACACCCTAACACCATACACAAAAATAAACTCAAAATGGATTAAAGACCTAAATGTAAGGCCAGACACTATCAAACTCTTAGAGGAAAACATAGGCAGAACACTCTATGACATACATCACAGCAAGATCCTTTTTGACCCAACTCCTAGAGAAATGGAAATAAAAACACAAATAAACAAATGGGACCTAATGAAACTTAAAAGCTTTTGCACAGCAAAGGAAACCATAAACAAGACCAAAAGACAACCCTCAGAATGGGAGAAAATATTTGCAAATGAAGCAACTGACAAAGGATTAATCTCCAAGATTTACAAGCAGCTCATGCAGCTCAATAACAAAAAAACAAACAGCCCAATCCAAAAATGGGCAGAAGACCTAAATAGACATTTCTCCAAAGAAGACATACAGATTGCCAACAGACACATGAAAGAATGCTCAACATCATTAATATTAGAAAAATGCAAATCAAAACTACAATGAGGTATCATCTCACACCGGTCAGAATGGCCATCATCAAAAAATCTAGAAACAATAAATGCTGGAGAGGGTGTGGAGAAAAGGGAACCCTCTTGCACTGTTGGTGGGAATGTAAATTGATACAGCCACTATGGAGAACAGTATGGAAGTTCCTTAAAAAACTAAAAATAGAACTATCATACGACCCAGCAATCCCACTACTGGGCATATACCCTGAGAAAACCATAATTCAAAAAGAGTCATGTTGGGGCTTCCCTGGTGGCGCAGTAGTTAAGAATCCGCCTGCCAATGCAGGGGACATGGGTTCGAGCCCTGGTCCAGGAAGATCCCACATGCCGCAGAGCAACTTAAGCCTGTGCGCCACAACTAATGAGCTGCGCTCTAGAGCCCGTGAACCACAACTACTGAAGCCTGCGTACCTAGAGCCCTTGCTCTGCAACAAGAGAAGCCACCGCAATGAGAAGCCTGAGCACCGCAACAAAGAGTAGCCCCTACTCGCTGCAACTAGAGAAAGCCAGCGCACAGCAATGAAGACCCAATGCAGCCAAAAATAAATAAAATAAAATAAATTATTAAAAAAAAAAGAGTCATGTACCAAAATGTTCATTGCAGCTCTATTTACAATAGCCAGGACATGGAAGCAACCTAAGTGTCCATCGACAGATGAATGGATAAAGAAGATGTGGCACATATATACAATGGAATATTACTCAGCCATAAAAAGAAACGAAATGGAGGTATTTGTAGTGAGGTGGATGGAGTTAGAGTCTGTCATACAGAGTGAAGTAAGTCAGAGAGAGAAAAACAAATACAGTATGCTAACACATATATATGGAATCTAAGGAAAAAAAAAAAAAGGTCATGAAGAACCTAGTGGCAAGACGGGAATAAAGACACAGACCTACTGGAGAACGGACTTGGGGATATGGGGAGGGGGAAGGGTAAGATATGACAGGGTGAGAGAGTGGCATGGACATATATACACTACTAAATGTAAAATGGATAGCTAGTGGGAAGCAGTCACATAGCACAGGGAGATCAGCTGGGTGCTTTGTGACCACCTAGAGGGGTGGGATAGGGAGGGTGGGAGGGAGGGAGACGCAAGAGGGAGGAGATATGGGAACATGTGTATATGTATGACTGATTCACTTTGTTATAGAGCAGAAACTAACACACCACTGTGAAGCAATTGTACTCCAATAAAGATGTTAAAGAAAAAAAAAAATCTTTGCCCTAGGGAGCTCATGTTTTCATGGGAGGAAAAAGCAGAATAAGCATAAAATAATTAAGTGAATTATACAGTGTTAGGAAATACAGGTGTTTCGATGAAATAACACAAATAATGAAAAGAGTGGCCAATATTTATTGGGTGCATACTCTGTATCTAAATGCTTTACACACACTGGCTCAGTTAATCTTCTCAACAACGGGTACTGTTCTCATCCCCATTTCACAGACAGGAAAGCACACAGGAGGTAAGGTGCACGAGGTCCCACAGGCACTAGGAAAACAAGGAGTTCTGGTAAGAAAGAGCAAGAGGTTCCTTTTTCCCCCTTTCTGATTGTGTTCTGTATTAAGGAGAGCAAAACGATCAGGAAACCTGGTCTTCTCCCTGGCCTCGAACTGGGAGAGGGGGGGTTCAACCAGAGCATGCCCCTCTCCATTTCCCCATGGTTTTTAAGAGATCTGACAGGGCTGTGGGACCCTCCAAGACCTCCTTTCTCTCCCACAGCTAAGGCTCTGCAGCTAACAGTCCTCAGTTCGAATCCCAGCTCCACCAGCTCACCACTGCCTGGCCCTGGGCAAACGAGTCACATGTCACCCAGCTCTGCAGTGGGGCACGTGGCGGAGGGCTGAGCACGGAGCAGACACTCAGTAAACGTTTGACCAATGAACACTGAAGTGCGCGTAAAGTGGACCCTTCCTTAGAACCTGAGACCTGGAACGAACACATCTTAAGAAGTGTAGGTTACTAGGCTTGTCCTCCAAGGTGTGAATGGGAAGTGTTGAATCCATTCTCACTGTTCTGTGGTGGCACAAGCCTTCAAGGAAATTGATTAAAACACCTCATTAAACTGGGGCCCCCATGGTACCTGGACACTCCAAACCTCCAACTCAAGGGGCACCAGGTCAGGAGCTGTGCGTGACCTGGGACCCTGGCCCACCCTTCAATATAGGTTCCATGAGGTCCAGGGCAAGACCCTCAGCCCTCAACTTCCTCCTCCTAAAATGGGAGATTAGGTGCAGAGTGAATGAATTCTATGCCCGAAAGCAGTGACTTCCCCAATAAGGTCAAAATCACTGGAACCTACTGAATCACAAAGGGATGCGGGGCGAGGGCAGGAATTATCAACCTGGGTAAGGGGAGGCTTTATGGAACCAGGAATCAATGTGCCAGCTACAGCTCTCTCATGTCCTGAATGTTAAACGTCGATATGAGGACTGCCCCTGAATTCCATCACAGGGGCTTTCCTTTTACGAAAATGCCCTGGGTCTGCAAGCATTTGCAACCCCAGGGCTGCATGGAAGGGGCAGGCTGTTTGTGAGATGGCAATGGTGCCCAGGGCAGGCTGAGTACCACGTCAGCCAGTGCAAGAGTTCCAAGGCCAATGTTCTCTCCATGCTTAAACTCCAACATGCCCACATGCCATGGGGGTCACTGCCAGGCTTTTCTTCCCAGGAAGGCTGTCGTTTTACCCTGACTTCATTCACACCTGTAGGGAGGGAAGGAGCTGGCAGGGACCAGAATCCCTATTTTGTGGATGAGGAAGTGGTCTCATGGAGAGGCTGCTTCTCCACTAACCTCCCACTTCTGAGCTCTGCACCCCTCCAGGCTCTGAATTAAGCGCTTCTCATGCACTCAGTCCTCGCAGGTGGGACTTTATTTTTAGCCCCAATTTGCAAGTGGTGACACAGAGATACTGAGAGGGCTCAGACACTTGCCCAAGTCATCAAGCTGAGCAGCTAAGGGGAGGTCTGAACCCAGAGCCTTCGCCCCTAACTTCTAGAATATACCAAGCTGTTCAGTGGAGGAGGCAGAGCCAGGATTCTGATCCAGCTCCTCCCCACTAAAGCCCTGCTATTTTTCTGGCTATACACCACAGTATGGCTGCCTCTGGCCAGGGCATCCCCTGGGGGTCCATACCTCAAGGGAAAGTCTGGATGTAGATCCCCTGTTAGGCAGACTTCCAGAAGGCCTAGCCCAGCACAACGTGGACCATGAGGCGGCTGGACCCCACAAAGGGCCCATTGTGGTGACTGTAGAAAGCCAAGGTCAGATCAGGCTAGGCCCTCTGCAAAGCCCTGCCCACAACTCCCTTACCTCCTCCCCTCCCCCATGGAGCCCCCATACCCAGAGCACAGGCCCAGGACTGGCTGGGGTACAGGCCTCCGGTTCGGCCAGTCAGGGAGAGTCTGAGCCTATGGAAACCTGAAACCCTCCAGCAGCTGTCTGGCGGGATGGGTCTGCACACCCCTGCGGATCCCTGGGGGCTCATCCGAGGTGCCCTGGACGCACCTGTCAGCTGGGGTGGGGTTCACGAAAGGAGGCTCTGTAGAGGAGACGAAGGGGATGGCTTGTTTGCTCCTATCTAGGGGAGGGAGGAAACCTGTTTCCCAGCATGGGGGGAAGGGGATGCGAGTTTGCGAGGTGTCGGGGCAGCCTGGGGAGGGGGCTCCGCGGAGGGAAGGGGCGGAGCGGCCCGAGAGGTGGGTGGCCTCGCTTCCCGCTGCACGAGGAGGCCCTCCGAGGCTCCAGCTGGCTGTGTGTGCGGCAGGGGGGCCCGCCCGGCGTCCCCGAGGGCTTGCCGAGGCGTGCACAGGGCGAAGGGCCGCTTCTGCGTTCCAGGCGGGAGGGGTCCGCGGCGTGCCCGAGCATCTCCCGCGCCTGCGGAGGGGGCTCCCCAGTGGCCGGGGTCGCCACACTCACCTCCTGAAGTCAAAGGGCATCGTGCCGCCGCCGCCGCTGCCGCCGGGGGTGGGAGCCCTGCAGGCCAGGTGGGCCGCGGCGCCGCGTGGGTCCCAGCCCGCTGCCAACGCCTCCGCCGGCCGCCCCGCCCCCGCCGGCCGCCCCCAGCCCTCGACACTCGCCGCTGCCTCCCGCCGCCGGGAAGTGACGCTCCGCGCAGCCCATTGGGCGCCGCCCCCGCCCCCGGCCGCCCCTTCCGCCGCCCTGTTAAAGGGGCCCGGGGGCCTGAGGGCCTGGGGGCCTAAGGGGCTAGGGGCTGGGGGCTGGGGGCTGGGGGCTGGGGGCTGGGGGCTGGGGGCTGGGAGGGGGAGGGGCTGGCCATGGTGGGCGCGCGATGGGGGTCGAGGCTTGGAGAGGAAGGGAGCACCCAAAGACTCCCGCATTCATTCCTTCCAAGCCCCCGCACTGTGTTTTCCATCACCTTCTCTCTGTGTGACCTTGAGCAAATCCCTCTGCCTCTCCGAGCCTCCTACGTTGTTTTGCGTTTGTAAAACAGTTTCCTTGGGTTGTGAAAATTAAATGGAATGGTCCAGATTTGGGCTACACACAGCGTCAAACTCTGAGTAAAGGGCCTGATACTGTGAAAGAAAGGAGGAAAGCAGGCAGGTCTAGATTTGTAAAGGGGACCCACCATGTCCCTGCTGTGCCTCTCTGGGGAAGATGCTTGGCTTCTCTGAGCCCACACCCCTTTCCACGACTGCACAAAGAGGATGATGACACTTACTGGAGGAGCTTTTTCCTGGGGATCAAATGAGAAAGTTGGGAGACTGCTTAGTGTGATGCCTGGCACCTAGTAAGGGCTCGTCACCTGAAGCTATCGTAGTTGGCCTGGTAGCTCTACTTCTCTGCTTGCATCTTCCATTTGTGGTTCATTCCGATGGTATTCACCGGGCCGGCTCCGAGCCCGGTCTATTCAGGACAGCAGACTAAGACCTGCCTTGTGACTTGGCCCACCGGGGACCTCTCCGAGCCTTAGTTTCCTTCTGCGAAATTCACGGGTAATCAGCATCTCCTTCCGGGATTGCTGGGTTAGAGGAGTTGGTAGTTGTAACACAACACCCAGGTGGAGGACACTCATTCTGAACTTTCCCTCTATGGTTGGCCCCACCTCCAAGGTTGTGGTAACAAAGAGCTTGAAAAACCCCAGGGGAGGAAGGTGGGGGCTCCTGTTCAAAAAGCAGGGCCAGCTGGCAGTTTCCTCATCTATAAATAGGGGGAAATGGTGGTACCTATTCCTCTGGGAGAATTCAGAATTCACGGTGCCAGTTCCGGTCCGGTGTAGAGTGTGGGCAGTGAACCAAACTCTTCCCCTGGACCATACACCCAGTTGGCTCTCCTTCCCTTTGCCCTCCAGCATTCCCTTTTCATTCATTCATTCATTCATTCAACAAGGGGCCTGGCACTCTTGGGAGAGAGAGGGAAATCTCAGCCAGAACTCAAAACCTGGGGGCAGCAAGAAGGTTGAAGGGGCCTTGGGTAGCCACTGAGCCCGAAGGACTGTTTGTTGGCCCAGCCCTGTGCAGGAGGGGAGTCATGGAGTGGTGGGCACTTGACTACGAGTCCTCCCTCTCAAAATGTGGTCCACAGTCTGCTGGTGGTCCACAGGCCAACTGCTTAGGCACCATGGGGCAAATTCTCAGCCCCAGCCCAGACCTACTGAACCAAGTGTGCGTTTCGCGTGATCTCCAAGTGATTCACTGGCACATTTAAGTTTGAGAGGTGCTGCGATAAAAGACCTTGCTTTGGTGGGATGCAGGGGGCGGGGGGGGGGGGGCTTTTGCATTTGCTCTTTCTTTTGCCTTGAGCATGTTCCTATCTTTGCCTTGCACCTTGCTATATGGACAGAGAATGTGCATGTCTCCCAATAGATTCTCACTTTCTTCATAACTGTTAACTATGGTAACAGAGCCCATACTCTGGAGTCGTACTGCATGGGATCACATTCTAGCCTGTCCGCTTATTAACTTATTTTACTTATGTACCTCAGTTTCCTCATCTGTAAAATTGGGGCAATAATAGTACCATCCTCATAGATCTGTTGTGAGGATGAAATGTGTTGATGAGTGTCAAGGACTTAGGGCAGTGCCCGGCACAGAGTAAATGCAAGAGAGGGTTGACTATGGTTGCTATTTTTGCATGATGATGGAGCTCCCAGTTTTTGGCTGGGCATATGAGTGTGTTCAGAATGAGAGTTGTATTTCCCAGCTTCTCTTGTAGCTAGGTGTGGCCGTGTGACTAAGTTCTGGCCATTGAGATGTAAGGGGAAGCATCTTGTGGCTGCTTCAGGGATTATTGGTGGATATTACCCACTGTGTCCCTTTGTCCATCTGGCTGCCCAGGATGTGGATGCCACCATCCTGACCCATGTGGTGAAGGCCATGCAGAACAGAGCAACAAGATAGAAGGAGCCTGGGTCCCTGCCGCTGAATGGCACAGTACCTGTTCTCAAACACCTCCCCAGACTTCTAAGCAAGAGAGAAATAAACATGTCTTGTTTAAGCTACTGTTATTTTGGATTTTCAGACACTTACACCTGAACCTAATACTAATACACCTGTCCAGCCTAGTTAATTTCTTGGCTTGGTTCAACTACCATGTACACAGTAGGCCAGGTCCCCCATTATATGCTCACATGGCACCCGTAGGTTTTTGGGGGGGAGAATTTGTCACAATTTGTGAAGAGATTATTAATTGGCTAGTGTCTACCTCCCCATGTTGACTGGACGTTCTCCATGGAGGATGGATGTCTGTTTGCTCACCATCTTATCCCAGCATCCAACCACAGCCTGCACATGGGGGGTGGGGGGACAACAACTATGTATCAAAGGCTGAATGGAGGTTTTCCAGAGAGGCGGGCCTTCCCACAGAACAGACAGGATGGGGAGGGGGCATATCAGCAAGCATCTCTGTGGGGACACTTGAGGTCTGTAAGCAGACCAAGCTGCCAGTCCCAGATGGCCCATCAGCCCAAAAGACAGTGTGAGATAGAACTAAGGAAATCAGATGTTGTGTTACAGTAAATGGGAAAGCTCTGGATCTCTTTGACCAAGGGAGTGACTTACTAAAAGTTGAGTTTTAGGATTACTAATCTTCCAGGACCCTATAGTAGCCAGCCTCGGGTGGCTGATATTCCCATGCCCTGTATAATCACCTCCCACATTGCAAAGCGCCAAGCTGGGTAACCAACAGGACACTGCAGAAATGACAGCATATGACTCTTCAGGCTGGGTAGTAAGGGCATTGAGGCTTCTGCTTAGGCTCTCCTGAGTCACTTGTTCTGGAGGAAACCAGCTTCGGTGTCATAAAGATACTCAAGCATGGTTAGAGAGGGGTCCAAGTGGCAAAGAACTGAGGCCTCCTGCCAACAGCCATGTGAGTGAGCCATCCTGGAAATGGATCCTCAGCCCCGATAAGTCTTCAAAGCTGCAGCTCCAGACCACAGCTTAACTACAGCCTCACGAGAAACCCTGATCCAGAACCACTCAATTAAGCTGCTCCTGAATTCCTGACTCTTAGAAACTATGTGAGGTAATGAATGTTTATTTTATGCTACTAAGTTGTAGATATTCAGTTACACAGTGTAGATAGTTAATAAAGACTCCATCCCCATTTGCTGTTCTACCAGCACCTTCTCCCTGCCTTCCTCCACCTCACTCCCGAATGGCTTAGTGAAATGTTAAAGCACTGCAGTCAGACGACTCTCTAGCTGGGAGACATGGACACATTGCTTAACTAGCTGGCTGGCTGAGTATGAAATAAAGGATAATAATACCTTACCTGTGGCAGGTAGCCTCTAAAATGGTCATCCCAATTAATCCACCTCCTCGTATTCAAACCCTTGTGTAATCTCCTTCCTTAGAGTGTAGGCTGGACTTACTGACTCACTTCTTTTTTTTCACACACACACACTGTATTTTATTTTTACAAGAGATAAATAGACTGACACCAAGCATTGTACATGGATGACCACAACAAAAGCAACAATGATTGCAATTACCAAACACAAAACACACTCATACTATGACTGACTCACTTCTAATGAACAGAATATGGCAGATGCGATGGCATGTCGCACCTAAGACTAAGATATAGAAAGATAGTAGCTTCTGTCTCGGACACTCTTGCTGTTTCTCAGATCAGTCGCTCTGGGCAAGCCAGCTGCCATGTGGAGAGGCCCACATGAAAAAGCTCAGAGTGAATCTTTTGGGGCCTCACAACAGCCACGTGAATGAGCTTAGAAGTGGATCCCTCAGCCTCAGTTGAGCCTTGAGATGACTGCAGCCCTGGCCAACAACTTGACTGCAACCTCCCGGGAGACCTTGACCCAGAGGCATCCAGCTGAGCTGCATCTGGATCCTGCAAGATGACAAATGTTTGTTGTTTTAAGCCATTAAGTTTGGGGTGATTTGTTAGGCAGCAACGGATAACAAATACATGGCCCTAAATGCTTGCTGTAAAGATGAAGCAACATGTACAGGGCCTGGCATAGAGCAGGTGCTAATTAAATGCTTGCTGAATGAATCAATTGATAAACACATGAACGTTCTATAGTGTAGAATGTTCCCTGGATCCAAATGCTCACTGGTCTCCACCCCCTCCTGCCAAACACGTCACCGAAAGTTGTTTGAAGCAGGGAAACGGCCAGGTCAGATTTGTTTTTCTGTAATAGGAGCCTGGTTTGTGTTCCAGGGGTGGGGCTGGTTCAGCTGTGGTCTGGATGAAGAGATTAAGAAATAATAGTCCTTTGTCAGCTCAGAGAGGTCTTGAGGGTAACTTGGGCCTTGTAGCAGGGCCTCTGAACAAACAACTCCCCTTTCTTGCTCCACTAAGTCTCCTGGCCAACTAGAAGACACTCATTCATCCATCCATTCATTCATTATAAGTTATTCAGTGAGCACCTCTTTATGACAGGTCCTCTGGATGTACAAAGGAACATGACACATCCCTGTTTTTAAGAGGCGGGGCGGCAGGGGGTGGTGGTGTAAGCAAAAGTGTGGTACCATTACGAAAAATCAGGGTGAGGGGCACCAGTTCCTTGTGCAGGTGCAGTTTTGTGGTAAGTGCAGTGGTAGGGGCAGCACTAGAGGCTCTGGGAGGCCAGGAGGGGGTCCCTAATTCCACCCATGGGGATGAAATTGTTCTGAACTCTTTCACTTCAAGAGGACTGAGATCATCTCCAATCAACACACACTACCTAAGGCCAAAAAAAAGAGAGAGAGAAAGAGAGAAAAAAAGAAAGAGAGAGAAAGAGAGGAAGGAAGGAAGGAAGGGAGGGAGGGAGGGAGGGGAAGTGGAAGGGAAAAGAAAGAAAGGAAGAAAGAAAAGTCTAGAGGTAGATTTAGTTTCAGGCACAGTTGAATCCAGGCACTTCAATAATTGCATCAGGAATCTCTCTCCCCATCCCTAGGCTCATCTTTTTTCTCCTGGCTTCATCTCTAGAGAGGCTTTCCTTTTGTGCTTATGAAACAAAAGGAAAAAGAAAGAAGGAAGCTGTAGCTTCAGGCTGTTTTTCCTGCTCTGCCTGTAGCTGTAGGCTGTTTTTCCAGCTCTGCAACTCCAGCAGATGAAGGTGACCTGTTTCTTGCTACCTCCCGCAAAGGCTCCTGGGCTGACCCTCAGGGGCTGACTTAGGTTGCATCCCTGAACACTGGGCTCCAGGAGAATGGATAGGCCAGGCCTAGGCTGAACGCCAACCCCTAGAGCCTAGAGTGGAATCAGCCTCATTCAACACGCACAGATTCAGATGGGAGAAGGGTGGTTTCCTAAAGAAAAGTCAGGGGTGGGAACTCCCTGGTGGTCCAGGGGTTAGGACTCGGCACTTTCACTGCCGAGGGCATGGGTTCAATCCCTGGTGGGGGAACTGAGATCCTGCAAGCTACACAGCATGGCCACAGGAAAGGAAGGAAGGAAGGGAGGAAGAGAGGGAGAAAAGTCAGGGCAGTATTGCCAAAGATGGAGAGGATGTTGGGAGGCTAAATCATCAGGTATCTTCTACAGGGAGTCGGGAAAAGCTTCCAGGAGCAAGAAGAGTCTGAGTTGAGACCTTGAAGAACAAGCAGGCTTTAAGGAGAAAGGCAGGTTGGGTGCATTAGTTATCTATTGCTGTGTAACAGATTACCCCAAAACTTAAAACAAACAGCAATTTATTACCTTGCAGTTCCTGATGGTCAGGAATCCAGGAGCAGCTACCTGTGTGGTTCTGGCTCAGGATCTGTGATGAGCTTGCAGTCAAGCTGTTGGTCAAGGCTGCAATCTCAAGATGACTGAAGCTGGAGGATCCAGGCTCGCTCACAGGGCTGTTGGCAGGAGACTTTAGCCCTCCCCACATGGACCTGTCCATTATGCCGGTCATGACATGGCTTCTCCCAGCTGAGTGAGGAGAGTCAGACTTCTATGAAGTCGTCTCCAAGGCTCACACTATCATTTCTACCTTCTTCTATTCATACGTCCAGCCTCCACTCGAAGGGAGGGATCTCACAAGGGTGTGGGGAGGGACCAGGAGGTGGGGATCACTGGGTCATCTTGGAGGCTGGCTACAACCCGGGGAAGGACACAAAAGCGCGGAGGTGGGTGAGCAGACAGCCTGGCTTTGGCCGGGGATCACATCAAACTGGAGAGGTCAATAGGTGGGAGCTGGATTGTGAAGGGCTTTAAGAGCTGTGTTAAAAACGTGAAATTTCTTCTACAGTTAGGGGCCCTAAACTATATTAAGCTGGGATGCCTCACAATATTTTGATTTGAGGGTTTAAGGAAGCCCAATATATGGCACTCTCTTTCCTGCCTGTGCGCTGAACAAATGAGACTTCTGGGCTTCCTAACTGTCAGTCTCTGAATTTGGCAGACAGACCCAGGCAGGCACAGGAAAGGCAGGAAAAGTTCAGGCCTCCCTGGGAAGATCTGGGCAGAGCAGAACGTGGTTCCCTGCGGGCAGCCTTCTCCCAAAAGACCTGGACAACATAGCCTCAGACCCCAGTCGACAACTTGCCGATCGGAATTCACCCATCTCCCCTTCTCATGGAAATCAGAGGAGTGAGGAAGCACATCTCCCACCAACCATCTGCAATTTTTAGACAGGGGACCTCTGAGCCTGCCTAGGGTGTGGCATTTCACCCTCACTTTTCAGGAACTGGGAAGCTCACCAGTTTGAGGTCCAACTCAGACGGTGCTCCCTTCTGCCGGCAGCAGTCAGCCCCGCAAGCTGTGTGACTCAGCGTCACCCGCTCCCCTTCCTTATCTCTTTCTGCCGTGGAGCTCACCTGGACCCTTTCCTCCTCAGCCTGCAGTCTGCGGTGTGGCTTGAGGCTGGATGGGGACTGCACCTGGGGCGTCTCGCTGCTGCTCCACTCCCGCTCCTTGGCTGAACGTGGAGAGCTTGGGGAGACCTTTGTGTGGCCCAGGCATGAGTGTATGTAACGGTGCGTGGGTGTCCCATGTATTAGCACCACTGACGCCCAGGCGTAGGTGGGTCTGTTCTTCCAGCTGATGTCAGTGCCGTGCTTCCTCAGGGTGGGCTGGTGATGGGCTGGGTGTCAAGCCAACCTTGACTCTGAGGAGGAAACAGAAAAGGGAGACCTGGAAGGCTCTGGGTGCGATTCCCGTATAACTGAAGTAAATCCCTTCAGCTCCCTGAGCCTCAACCTCTTCATCTGTAAAGTGGGGGAGCTCCAGGATTAGAGTCGTTCACTCACTCTTTAGCAAGCTGATGATACACTAGCGTACGGGACAGAAACTCTCTCTACATACAAGTGTGCAGCACCTCATAAATAGTGATGAAAATACATAAGCCCGGTAATAGTATGTTCCAGGTGTCTCTGGCCAGATCCGTATATTCCAAGGTGCCTGCAAACAGAGAAAGCCCAGATGAAAATCTGGCTCACTGTAACCCCAAGAGCTGCATGACGAGAGGTGAGGTCAAAGGTGGAAGAGAAAGCTTTGGGGTCAGAGTTCAGTAGATACCTGTCTGGGTAACCTTGGGGCTGCCTCATTCCCCCACCATAGCCTCAGTTTCCTCCTCTGCAAAATGGAGAGAGTGCCCACTTCATGGGGTAGTTGGGAGGGTGAAGTGTTTATCCCGTGGAACGCCCCCCTACTTTGGATCTGGTTTTAGCTGGATCTCAAGTCCCACCCCCTCTCTGGTCTCATGGTGAAGTGAGGAGATCTAAAGAACAGCTAAGCCCTCTCCACACTCTGTGAATTCATTCCATCCACTTTTTCATTTTTTTCTCCTCCTTTCCAAAACAGGTACATTTTTAGCAGACCCGAGACGTGGCTTCCTACGTGAGTTAAATTCAGGAAATCCTCACCGAGCCCCAGTCAGTGTTGAGGTGTTTTGGATAAAGGAGACATCAGCTGCACCCTCCTCTCCAGAAGAGTCACCCCACTCATCATTCATACTTAGAGTCATCAAAAGACTGTCTGTCTTTCTGCCCTGCCCCCTGCCAAGTCATATATTCATCAAGAACTCTAATCTGGCCTCAATCAGAGTTTTAAAAATAGAATTAGCTTTTGTGAAATGTTTTTGGTTTCACGAACTATTTAAAGGAATAGTAATTCTTCAATTTAAGAAGTAACCTATTAAAAAAGATAATTCAAACAGGAAAAAGGGTCCACAGTGGAGAGTGAAATCTCTCTCATCCCCCCCAGGACCCAGCAAAGGCAACCACTGCTGAAGGTTTTCTTCACTGCGCTGGGCTTTTCGGTGGCCAGGGGTGACCCCAGCCTTTCTTTGGGAAGGCAATGGAGGCAGGCATCTCTCTGCTTTCCCAGCCAGGAGCTCTGAGGCCAGGAGGGAGGAAGCAGAGTGGAGCTTCCCAAGGAGTTGAGGGTCCACCAGAAGGCCAGAGGGAGGGCAGTGTCCTCAGGATGAGGGTGGGGGGTGCTGAGGACTGAGTGGAGGCCCTCAGGTGGCCTCCAGGGGAGACTGTGGGGTCTCGGGTCCACTAAGGGAGACTTTAACCCACTTGTGAGAGACCCACTAACCTTGTCAGAGAAGGTCTTCTACAGATATTTGTTGAGTGACACTGACAGGCCTTCTGGCCTTCTACTGGGGTTGAAATTAGGGTGAATTAGGAAATGGAACTGGAAAGGCCCCGAATCTCACTGTAAGCAAGCAGACGGGAGAGAACACTGAACATCTACTCTCTGTCAAGGGCTTTTGTTAGGTTATTTTAAAATTAATTTTTAAATACACAAGTAGTATAGGAATACATTTTCCATGTAAAAAAATGAAAACTTTACAGATAAGGCTAAAGCCCCCTTTGATCTCTAGCTCCAATCTTAGAAGAGGTTTTCTTCTACCTCTCCAGAAGGAACCTCTATTTTCGATTTGGTGTGAATCTTTCCAATTTTTTTCTCTTCATTTTTCAAACATACGTTTTGTTTTCATTTGTCTTTCAAGATTAGTAGTGAAATACATATTCTTCTGCCACTTCATTTTTGGATTAACAAAATATCTGGGAGATTTATTTTCAGAATAATACAGATCTATGCTCAGGGCTTCCACAGGTAGTGTTTCATTGGTTGCTTACATCAGCCCCACTACAGATGAGCAAACAGTGGCTCAGAGAACTAAGTGACTCGTGCCAGCTGGTGAAATTGGAGCAGGATTCAGATGTGGATTTGTCTAAGTTTGCATTGTACCTGCCCTTTACCCAATCTGCTTGTGGTTTGTACCTTAAGTTTCCTGGTTTATGATACCATCAAGTGGGCCATTTAAATGCCAGATTGATCATAATGCAAGAGACAAATCAGCCACCTCCCTTCCCTGTTAAAATACCTCCATGGCTCCCCAGTACCCAAGGGACCAGGTCTAAGTCCCTCGACTGGGTAAGAATAGATCTTTTAGACAGAGGGTTCCTCGTTACTTCTCCGGCCTCCCCTGGCCAGGTCCTGCCTTGTCATCAATGCTCCATCCAGCATGTGTTTTCTGACACCTCCAAGCTATTAGCTCCATTCTGACACTGGCTACATGGAGATAGAGTTAGATCCCACAGGTTAAGGGCCCACTGCCCCACTTCAGATGCCCTTCTCAAGTCCAGGTTGTCTCCTGTGCTTCTGAGTGGCCTGCAAGGGGAGGGTCCCGCAACCCCCTCTTTGGGTTCAATTAACTTGCTAGAGTGGCTCTCAGAACTCAGAGTGACATTTCCTTAGCATTTACCAGTTTATTATAAAGGACACAGATGAACAGCCAGATGAAGTACATAGGGTGAGGTATGTGGGAAGGGGCTCAGAGCTTCCATGCCTTCTCCAAGGGGCCATTCTGCCAGCACCTCCACGTGTTCACCAACCTGGAAGCTCTCTGAATGTCATCCTTTTGGGTTTTTATGGAGGCTTTATTACACAGGCATGATGGATTAAATCACTGGCCATAGGTGATTGAACTCAATCTCCAGCCCCTCTCCCCTCCCGGGAGGTCAGGGAGGCAACTAAGTTACAACCCTCCAATCACATGGTTGGTTTCCCTGGCAACCAGCCCCCATCCATAGAGGCTTTCCAAATTTCACCTCATTAACATAAACCCAGGTGTGGTTGAAAGGGGCTTGCTAGGAATATCTAAAGACAACTTTAATCAATCACTGAGGAAATTCCTAGGGTTTTAGAAGCTCTGCGCCAGAAACTGGACGACGACCAAATATATATTTCTTATTATTAATCACAATATCACACTCCAGAAAAACAAACTACTTATGGTTCGCTTCATGCCCAGCTGTTTTTCTCCTCCACGTCTTTGCCCATGCAGTCCACCCTGAGAGGAAGACCAGCTCCTCATCCGAAACACTCTGTGCCTGGTTTACTGTAACTCATCCTTTGCACCTTGATGCGGGGGCCATTCCCTCTTGGGTGTTCGCCTTGTTGCTCACTGGCTGAGTTAGATGTCTTTCCTCTGCACCCACATCTTATACTTAGTTACCAAAGCACTTCCCATCCCATTCTAACTGCCATTATATCTGCCTTCCACTCTTGAGGGTGATGACATAAAATTCATATTTTATGGCAAGGTGAGAAAAATTTAAACATAAAAGTTTTCTTTGCCTGTTTGGGCCTCTTCCCTCCCCGTTAGTGTGTATTGTGCTTCTGGGTTAACCAGACCTCCTTAGGAGATAACATTCCTTTTCAGTCTCAGCATGGGGCCAAGATGATCCATGATGCACCACTCTTTGTATGTGTAGATCTGGATTGTGTAAACTGTCAATGATGTCATTGACATATAAACTTTGTCTCAAAAACTTATATTACAGTGCTTTGACCTCTGATGGGCAGAACAGTCCTCAGAGCTTTCTGAAAGACTGTCTCCCGGGTTATAATTGGCTTCAATAAAAGTTTCCATTTCTTTCTTAGATTGACTATTGATAACTTTTTCCTGACAGGGGTAAGCTCCTTGAAGTGAGGGTCTCTGTCTCATTCACCTGCATCTCCAGGCCCCAAACAAGCCTGCCTACATGTTTGTGGAGTTACATGAATGCCTCAAGAGAGTGAACGATTGTGTTGTCTTGTGTTGGGGTTTCAGTGATGTGAGAGAGAGGAGGTACACAAGATGATAGTACTGGGAAGAGAAACCCAAGACCCTTGAATTAAATTTACCCAAATGGCAATCATACTATCCAGTTGTATGGCGGATGTGTTGGACCATATTTTCTCAAACCATCTCCTAGCTCAAGTATTTCTCTTAGCTCTGTGATGTTTCTCTTATTCTTCTCTTTCATCTGGTCTTTAAGGCTCTTGAAAGGGGATGCATGCCGTGATTTCAGAGGATCTGAAATCAATCCCACCAAGGGCTGGTTGAGTCCTGTGGCTTCATCTCCTTGGTGACGTCCCTTGTTTCAAAAGGGCATCAAAACCCTCTGCCCACTCTTGAAACTGGCAGGGGTTTCCTGAGAAGAGGGACTGGGGAGTTCAGTCTGGGGAGGAACTTTTCCCCTCCTCAAGATAACAGTTAAAACTCATTATCTCTTAATTAGCATTTTGCCTCAAAATTCCAAAGTCATCTGTTACTACTAGAGTTAGGTAAAGCCCAAAGCTTTCACCCATTTCCTCTCACTTCCCTTTTCTCTGAACAAATTTGAGGGAAAAGCTCTCTTCATTTCTTTTTTTCTTAACATGGTTTAGTGCTCCTTTCACTATAAAAGGGTGAAAGAATATTTTAAAAATACAGAAAAATAGAAAGTAAAAGAGCCCCACTACTGAGATACCATCACATTTAGAGTTCTTCCAGGCCTTTTTCTATGTATAGGTTTTTAAAAAAAATTATGTAATATATTGGGCTTCTCTGGTGGCTCAGTGGTTAAGAATCTGCCTGCCAATGCAGGGGACACGGGTTCGAGCCCTGGTCTGGGAAGATTCCACATGCCGCGGAGCAACTGGGCCCGTGAGCCACAACTACTGAGCCTGAGCGTCTGGAGCCTCTGCTCCGCAACAAGAGAGGCCGCGATAGTGACAGGCCCGCGCACCGCGATGAAGAGTGGCCCCCACTCGCCGCAACTGGAGAAAGCCCTCACACAAAAACGAAGACCCAACACAGCCAAAAATAAACATAATAAATAAATAATAAATAAAAATTAAAAAAAAAAAAAAGAATCTGCCTGCCAATGCAGGCGACACGGGTTCGAGCCCTGGTCTGGGAAGATCCCACCTGTCGCGGAGCAGCTAAGCCCGTGTGCCACAACTACTGAAGCCCGCGCGCTTAGAGCCCATGCTCTACAACAAGAGAAGCCACCGCAGTGAGAAGCCTGCTCACCACAACGAAGAGTAGCCCCTGCTCGCCGCAACTAGAGAAATCCCACACGCAGCAACGAAGACCCAACTCAGCCAAAAATAAATTTTTTAAAAAAATTATGTAATATATATACACCCAAAAGTGTATATAATACAGATGTATAATTTAAATAATTATAGAGTGAATACCCATGTATCCATCACCCAGCTTAAGGAATAGAAGAACATCACCAATACCTTAGAAGCCCTCATGTGTCCCTCCCTCCCAATCCACACAGAGGTAGCCATCATCTTGAATTTTGTGTGAGTCATTCCTTTGCTTTTCTTTATAGTGTTACTGTATATAAACGTACAATGTAATATTTTTGACCTTTATATAATTGAGTGTATTATTTTGCAGCTTGCTTCTTTCATTTATCATCTTTGAGAAATTCATCCATGTTGATGCGTGCAAGTGTAGATCATTCATTTTCACTGCTCCATAGTGATATACATTGTATGCGTATATTGTACTCTAATTTACTTACCCATTCTCCTGTTGATGGACATGTGGATAGTTTCCAGGATTTTTTTTTTTACGATTTTTTGATGTGGACCATTTTTAATGTCTTTATTGAATTTGTTACAATGTTGCTTCTGTTTTATGTTTTGATTGTTTGGCCCCGAGGCATGTGGGATCTTAGTTCCCTGACCAGGGATAGAACCCTCACCCCCTGCATTGGAAGGCAAAGTCTTGACCACTGGACCGCCAGGGAAGTCCCTGGATTTTTTTTTTTTTTACCTTTAAAATGTTGTATTAAACGGAATGATTAAAGATATATTTTTTATTGTGATAAAATATATATTAACATAAAATTTACTGTTTTAACCATTTTTAACTGTACATTTCCATGACATTAAGTACCTTCACATGGTTATGCAACCATTCATCTGAAGAACCATTTTCATCTTCCCAAACTGAAACTCTGTAGCAATTAAACAGTAACTCCGCATTCTCTCCTCCCTACAACCCTTGACAGCCACCATTTTACTTTCTGTCTCTATTAATTTGACTACTCTAAGTACCTCATGTAAGTAGAATCATAAAGTCTTTGTCTTTGTGTTTGGCTTATTTCACTTAGCATATTGTCCTCAAGATTCATCCATGTTGTAGCATGTGTTGGAATTTCCTTCTTTTTTTAAGGCTGAATAATATTCCATTGTATGTATATACCACATACTGTTTATCCATTCATTTGTTGATGGACACTTGGATTGTTTTGACCTTTGGCTCCTGTGAATAATGCTGCTAAGAACACAGGTATACAAATATCTGTTAGATCCCCTGCTTTCAATTATTTTGGGTATATATCCAGAAGTGGAATTGCTGGATCATATGGTAATTCTACTTTTCATTTTTGAGGAAATGACATATTGTTTTCCACAGTGGCTGCACCATTGTACGTTCCCACCAGCAGCTCACAAGGATTCTAATTTCTCCACATGTTTGTCAACACTTGTTATTTCTTTCTTTCTTCTTCTTCTTCTCCTTCTCCTTCTTCTTTTTAGTAATAGCCACCCTAATGTGTATATGAAGTGGTTCCAGGATTTTTAATAAACAAAACAGCCATGACCACTCTAGTACATATACCCTGGTGCACATGTGCAAGAGTTTTTCTAGTTTTACAATTAATAATTGAATTGCTGGGTGATAAGGTATGTGTGTGTGCTATTTTCCAATGTGGCAGTATCAGTGTACATTGCCATCAGGAATAGATGATTGTTCTAGTTGCACATCCTAACACTTACTATTGTCAGACTTACAATTTTCACCAGTTTGATGGGTGTAAAATGATATTTCAATGTGGTTTTATTTTGCATTTTCATGAGTAATAACAATATTAAGCATTTTGTCAAAGGTTTCTCGGCCATATTTATTTCCTCTTATGTAAAATATCTGTTTCAGTCTTTTGCCCATTTTCCTATTAAATTGTTTGCCTTAGTTTTGTGAATTGGTAGGACTTCTTATCTATTCTGGATACTAATCATTTATTGAGTGTACATTACAAATGTCTTCTCCAAATTTGTGGCTTGTCATCTCATCTGTTTTGATGTCTTTTTAAAAATAATTAATTAATTAATTAATTTTTAATTTATTTTTGGCTGCCTTGGGTCTTTGTTGCTGCACGTGGGCTTTCTCTAGCTGTGGCGAGCGGGCGCTACTCTTGGTTGCGGTGCGCGGGCTTCTCATTATAATGGCTTGTCTTGTTGCGGAGCGCCAGCTCTAGGGCATGTGGGCTTCAGTAGTTGTGGCACGAGGGCTCAGTAGTTGTGGATCATGGGCTCTAGAGCACAGGCTCAGTAGTTGTGTCGCACGGGCTTAGCTGCTCCGCGGCATGTGGGATCTTCCCGGACCAGGGATCGAACCCGTGTGCCCTGCATTGGCGGGTGGATTCTTAACCACTGCGCCACCAGGGAAGCCCTCTTTGGATGTCTTTTGATGAACAGAAAATTCTTTTAATTTAGTCAAATGTTTTTCTTTCAAATCTTTTTCTTTGTGCTTGTACAATACTTTCTCTCTTTTGCTTAAGAAATCTGTCTCTATCTGAGATCATAAAGATATTCTGTATTTTCTTCTAAGATTTTTTTCCCCCAGCTTTATTGAGACATAATTGACAGACAACAGTGTGCAAGTTTAAGGTGTACAACACGCTGATTTAATATACGTACATATTGTGAAATGCTCACCACAATAAAGTTAGTTAACACATTAGTCACCTCATGTAGTTACTGTTTGTGTGTGTGTGTATGCGTGTGTGCAATGAGCACGTTTAAGATCTACTCTCTTAGCAAATTTCAAGTATAAAATACAATATCGTAAGTATAGTCACCATGGTGTACTTTAGGCCCTCAGAATTTATTCATCTATAACTGACAGTTTGCATCCTTTGACCAACATCCCCCCATTCTCCCCAACCCCAATGACCTGCCAACAGATTCCACATGTGAGATCATTCAGTGTTTGTCTTTCTCTGTCTGACTTATGTCACTTGGAATAATGCCCTCAAAGTTCATCCATGTCACAAATGGCAGGATTTCCTTATTTTTCATGGCTGAATAATTCTTTTAAGAATTTTAAGATTTTTCTTTCACATTGAAGGCCTTGACCCACCTGGAATTGATTTTTTTTTTTTTTTTAAATATTTATTTATTTATTTATTTATGGCTGTGTTGGGTCTTCGTTTCTGTGCGAGGGCTTTCTCTAGTTGTGGCAAGCGGGGGCCACTCTTCATCGCGGTGCGCGGGCCTCTCACTATCGTGGCCTCTCTTGTTGCGGAGCACAGGCTCCAGATGCGCAGGCTCAGTAATTGTGGCTCACGGGCCTAGTTGCTCCGTGGCATGTGGGATCCTCCCAGACCAGGGCTTGAACCCGCGTCCCCTGCATTGGCAGGCGGATTCTCAACCACTGCGCCACCAGGGAAGCCCTGGAATTGATTTTTTATGTGCTAAGGGGTATGGTTTTCCCCATCTGGATAGCCAACTTCCCCAGCTTTACTTATGTAATCATTGTTCATTTCCTCTTTGGTCTTCAGGGCATCTTCCATCCAAATTTTCTGAAAAGAAAAAACAAACAAAAATAAAAAACAATAATAAAATAACAAAATCACGTTTTCTAATATGTGTGGATCCCTTTATTGGGGCCCCTCATTCTGTCCCATTAATCTATTTGCCAATCCCTGTACCAATTTCATACTGTTGAAATTGTGGTTTGCTTTACTTAAAACTTGATATCTGGTAGGTTAAGTCCCTGCCCAGAATTCTGCTTTGGGAGTGTCTTAGCCTTTCCGGGTCCTTTGCTCTTCTATATAAATTGAAGAATCAGCTTGCCAAGTTATATGAAAAACTGAGTTGGGCTTTTGATTGGAATAGTGTTAGGACACTTTGAGGTGAACTGCCTTCCTATCCATGAACATGGCATGTGTCTCCATGTATTTAGGCTTTCTTTAACATCGTTTGGTAAAATTTTATAACTTTCTTTAAAAGGCTTTGACAGCTTATCCTAGGTACCTTATATTTTTGGTTGCTTTTGTGAATAGTATCTTGTGTCCATGTACTTCTTTTTTTTTTTTTTTTTTTTTTGGGAAAGGTTAGCTATTCTTTTTATAGCTACTTTTATTTTTATTTATTTATTATTATTTTTTTGGCTGTGTTGGGTCTTTGGTTCGTGCGAGGGCTTTCTCTAGTTGTGGCAAGCGGGGGCCCCTCTTCATCGCGGTGCGGGGACCACTCTTCATCGCGGTGCGCGGGCCTTTCACTATCGCGGCCCCTCCCGTTGCGGGGCACAGGCTCCAGACGCGCAGGCTCAGTAGTTGTGGCTCATGGGCCCAGCTGCTCCGTGGCATGTGGGATCTTCCCAGACCAGGGCTCGAACCCGTGTCCCCTGCATTGGCAGGCAGATTGTCAACCGCTGCGCCACCAGGGAAGCCCTCCATGTACTTCTAAAATGTACTTGTAGTCACACCATATATAATGTGCTTTTTCCACTTATATCATATGGCACAACCTTTTTCTAAGGGTTACTGACTATTTGTAGGGAAGAGTGACTATCCTGCTATTATCGGACATCTCAGATTTCTGGTTTTCATTTTGCTCTAGTCTCATTAGATGTTTCATTGTCCTCTAAGAGCTTGGGGTTTGGGGTCTGACAACCTTGAATCACAATCCGTGCCCTGCCTCACCTTAGACCACATCCTTAACCTCTCTGCCCCTGTGTTCCTCATTTCTAAAAGGGAGATCATGATGATACCTCCTCCATGGGCTAACTGTGATGATTTAGTGAGATTACAGTGTAAAATGCCTAGCATGGAGCCTGGCATACAGTAAGAGCTTAATGAGCATTAGCTATGATTATTTCTCAGAACAAATTTATTTTCCTTCCTTTTTTGCTAAGTATGGACTGTTCTAGCTGAAATCAGTGTTTGAAAAATTGGGAAAGAAAAAAAAATCAGGATTTCCATTTTCTGTTTCACCTTATCTCCCTCTCACGCGCTTCCTCTTCCCGCTCCTCTGGTCCCCGTGTCCAGGGTTAAATCCAGGTGGCCAGTGCGGGACAGAGGGCTCTCAGACCCTCTAGTTGAGATGAATGGAGAATGAAGACACCTGCTCCCGAGAGGATGCCAGTTCCAGGCTAGGTCTTGAATCTGTTCCTCCTCGTTCTCCAGCCACTGCCTGAGTTCAGGTCTCACGGCTGCTCCCCTGCCTCTTGCCTCTCCCCATCTTGTCACCTGAGCAAGACTTCCCCCACCTCAGCTCCACCACCTGCTTAGCGTCATTCCCGGCTCCCGCACTGCCCTCAGCATGAAGCCCAGGTTCACTAGTTACTTTTCAAGGTCCTGCATGATCTGACCTCCACCTAATTGCTCTCAGTGACCAAACTCATATTCCTCCATATTTGACACAGGTCAGTGATCTGCGCTACAAAACTGCTGGGTAGGAATCATTCTTCCATTTTATACCTGAGAACACTGAGGCTCAGAGAGGTAGAAATGGCTCATCGGAGACCCCACAGTTAGGAAGCACAGACACAGAGTTTGAATTCAAGTGTCTGGCTCCCAGCCCAGCTTTTTCCCCTGAGCGAGCGACAAAGCCGCAGCTTATCCAGTGTAACCTGCTAATGACCCTGGGAGGCTCATTCACAGGGTTTCTGCAGAAGTGAGTAAGAGGGTCTGAAATGGGTCAGGGAGAGAGAAAAGGTCAAAAGAACGGGCTGAAGTAAAAGAGAAAGTGTGCCCTGTTGGCCCTTTTCTTCTCTGGCTGAGCCCTGGGGTGGGGTAGGCTAAGCCTGGGGGCAGGGAGGGGTGATGTGGCTCAGGGAGGGGCAGGGTGGGAGGGTGAGTGAGGTAGGACTGAGGATGACGTAAGGGTTGATGGAGGAAGTGATTATGACTGGGAAATAAGCCTGCTGAACCCACCCCAGGAGGATCATCATAATATTCCTGGCATCGACTGACATTAAAAGAGTAGTAATAATTACATTCTTAAAATGTGCCACTCATTGCCTGGCTACTCAATCCTTCCAATGACCCTAAAAAGTGGTTATCCCTATTCCCTTTTATTTATTTATTTATTTATTTATTTATTTATTTATTTATGGCTGTGTTGGGTCTTCGTTTCTGTGCGAGGGCTTTCTCTAGTTGCGGCAAGTGGGGGCCACTCTTCATCGCGGTGCGCGGGCCTCTCATTATCGCGGCCTCTCTTGTTGCGGAGCACAGACTCCAGACGCGCAGGCTCAGTAGTTGTGGCTCATGGGCCTAGTTGCTCCGTGGCATGTGGGATCTTCCCAGACCAGGGCTTGAACCCGTGTCCCCTGCATTGGCAGGCAGATTCTCAACCACTGCGCCACCAGGGAAGCCCTATTCCCTTTTTATAGAGAAGGAAACCGAAGCTCAGAGAGCTAAGGGGACCTGCTCAAGGACCCTCAGCGAAGAAGTGACAGACCACAAAATACACTACAGGTCTGCCTGGTGTCCCAGCCCTCCCCCTGCACTGTGCCCTCCACCATGCCATCCTGCAGTTGAATCCGTTTCTCCAAATGTAGCCGAGTAATGGGGTGGGGGGGGGGCACATAGAGATCATAAATGTTCTGCTAGATGTAAAATGTTCCAGCAATACAGAAGAATGTCAGAGGAAGATGCTGGTAATCCTGCCATTGGGTGGATGTGGTATTAATACTTCCTGCCGGGTCTGGGCAGCCAGGATCTGTGCATTCCCAGTCTAAATGTTCCCAAGTCCACTTCTGGAGCCTGCATAGGCCTGGGTCTAGGTCCTACCTGACAAGGGTAGACCTAGTGCTGAGGGATGACCAGTGGTCTGCTTTTGAGTGTGGGGAGTGGGCAGAGCACATGTGAGCTGGGCTGTCCCCACACAACTACCCAGAGGCTGGATCTGGGGCAGGAAGGGAAGGGGCAGAGGGCAAGCAATGGTCAGGGGCCTCCTTTTGCTCTCTTTGTCTGGGCCCTGCAACGTTAAGGGCAGGCCTGGATGGCAGTATAATTATTTTTTTAAAACATAAAATTAACGTACATCTAGAGAAGAAATTAATTGTTCCAAAGAGTGGAAAATGGCATGTCCAGCCTCTGGGTTCCTCTCCAGAAGCAACCACTATAAACAGTTTCTTGTGGGTATAAGTGAGGCGCCGGGGACACTGAAGGACAACACTGTCCCAGCTTGACCGCCAGCCCACTGTTTGTGTCATCAAGTGCTCAGGCCCCTTTGCTTTGGTCTCACCAAGTGGGAAATGCCAGGAAGAGCAAAGGGAAGGGAAAGGAAGCCAAGGTACTTGGAGATGGGGAGCTAAGAGTGGAAACCTGGGGATGAGGTGGAGACAGGGGCTTTGGGAAAGGAGCAGGGTATTTAAATGGAGTTTCCAGAAGCCTCCATGAGCTCTGTACCCTGTAACACCTTTTCTCCATCTCTGTAGGAAACCACCAGTAAAATCTGTTATTGAGACTTCCATTTCTGGCAATACAGTGGACCAGATTGCACATATTCTTTATTTGTATATTTCATGATAAAGAAAATCAAAATCAAAATCCATACCCTTGGTAATACTTCAGGATTGGGTTTGTTGTGGGGAGATGGTTAGGCTATGCTGAGCCTGGCCTCAGTTCAGGAGCAGGGTAGCTGTAGGGTCATTTCCCATTGGGCAACAGGTCTGTGCAATTTCCTCCCCTCCTTCCTCTTTCTCTCTGGCCATTTCCTCCCTTCCTTTCTCCCTATCTATCTATCTATCTATCATCTACTCACTTTTCCTGCATGAAATGGATTATATTGTTCTGCAACCTAATTTTTTAATTCAGTACTATCTCTTGGACAGCTATGTCAGCCATTGATCATCTATCGCATCTTATCCAAGGGCTGTCAGTGTTAGGAGAAAGATTCTTGAAGGTTAGAGAGATCTCATGTCCACATGTGGCTTCTGCTGCTGGAAGGACCTGCCGTCCACCCATTCCATTTTTTCAGATGTGTTTATTGGATTCTTGCAGTAGCCAACCCGCCAGCGTCCCCATCTCTCTGGGCTCACAGGCAAAGGCCCCTTCACATCCTCACCCTCTCTCCTGTCTCACTCAGCTTCCTGTTCTTCAATTAAGCCCCTACCTCATCGCCTGAGCACTTGTTCTTCGCTGGGCTTGGGGCATCTCTCTCCCAATATCAGCAGCACCCCACTCATCTTCTTGGGGTCTTTACCCCAATGTCACGTTCGCACTGAGGCCCTCCCTCTCCACGCTAATACCCTCCATTCTCCTCCCCTGCTTTATTTCCCCCCACGCTAAGCACCAGCTGACATGTCGTGCCTTTTGCTTATTTGTTTACTGTCTCCCTCTCTTCCTCCCACTAGAATGCCAGCTCCATGAGTGCATTTTCAATCTCTATTATTTTAATCTCTATTATGTGCTGCTTCTTAATCCCTATTATTCCCAGAACAAGGCCTGGCCCATCAGGGATGCTCACTAAATGTCGGTTGAATTGAATCGAATATGGAAGTCGATTTTCTGTGGGTGTGCTGCGTCCTTGCTTGTTGAAGAGGGAGAAGGACTTCCTTTAACCCAACTCTGAAGACCCTTCATGAGTTTGCCTTCCACCACTCTAGTCTCTTCGCTGGCCCTTTTGCTGCCTAGCCCCCTTTGTCCCCCAGATGCTATGGTGCACCCCTGGTGACATCCAGGTCCCCCAAAGGCCACGTACCGTCATGAGTCTCTGCCCAGAGAACCCTAACCCTGGATGACTTCTATTGGACGTCCGGACTCAGTTGTAAGTGCTCGCTCCTGCAGGTGGCATTTTCTCACCTTGGCCAGGTGACATGACCCCTGGGCTCCCCCAGTCCCCTGGGCTACCCTCTCTCTGGCTCCTATCTGTCATCCCTCTCCTGGAGGCCTGCTTCTTCCTCTGCCTCCCCGGGGGCTCCTGACCCAAGCACCTGGCACACAGCAGGGCTCACACGTGGGTACAGGGCAACAGAGTGTAAGGCAGAGTGGTAATTACAGGGGATGGGGGGTCAGGGGGGGCTCACCTATAGCACCATCTGGTCGAAGGCTGCTGTAGCCCTGATCCAGTCATGAAAGAAATTCTCCATTCATGAAAGAATTGAGAAACAGATGAGCAATTAAATGCCTGAGTCCAGAGTAATGATGATTAAGGAATGCTGGGAAAGGGCATTATTACACAGCTCTGAAAGCATCTGAAAGCTCTTAGAGTTCAGGAGAGTGGTTTGGGCAGGCGGCGCCTGGCTGTTATCAGAAGATGCCAGGCCCCTCATTTCTGCCCCGTTAGGTCACTGTGAGCCGAGAGCAGGGCTGAGTGTCATTGTTTGCATCTCACCTTAGCTCACCCACTTTTGAAAGGTAATGATGGGCAGATCTGGGGAAGGGGGTCCCTGTAGGTAGATTTTGTTTTGTTTTGTTTTGTTTTTTCGGCCACACTGAGCAGGCATGTGGGATCTTAGTTCCCCGACCAGGGATTGAACTGGTACCCCCTGCATTGAAAACACGGAGTCTTAACCACTGGACCTCCAGGGAAGTCCCTTGGGTAGGTTTTTAAAGTGGGAGAATGTCATCTGTAAAACGGGATAACAATTATGAGACAAGATTTGTCTCATGAACCAGTTAAGGAGATTAAATGAGATCGTGCTGGCTCAGTGCACGGTCCAGGGCTTGGCTTATAGTAAACCCTCAATAAACTCAGGAGGGAATTGTTCGTGTATATTTTTCCTCCAGAATGTCAACTCCCTGAAGCAGGGATACGATGTCTGTCTCCGCAGTGTCCCCGGAGCCTGAAACAGCACCTGGCACACAGTTGGCACTCAATACACATTTGTCGAGGGCATGCGTGAACGGATTACCTAACCGTCTTCCAGTAACAAACCCAGCTCTGGGGCCCAGTGCTTGGTTCCCACCGCTCCGTGCTGCAATCTGCACATTTCCCCGCCGGCCCAGTGCAGCTCTGACAAGCAGTGACTGCACAGGGCAGATGACTCGCGGGGTACTTCTCTAAATGCTCCCCCAGGCCGAGGAATCCCCAGGGTCTGGCTCATCAGGACAAGCCGATGACTGGGGCCCAGCGTGGTCCACCTTCCCGTTAGCTGAGCGCCCATCACAGGCTGGATCCAGAGGCCCTGTTTGGGGAAGGCAACGGAAGGTGCAGCCCCCGGAGGAGGGACACACACAGGCCCTGTAAAGCAGGAAGTGTCTCATACCACAGCCCCTCTCTGAAGCTCACTTCCTTCCCTCCTCTGACTCTGAACCTGCCTTCATCCTGGGAGGCGATTGGGCTCTCTGTAGGAGTCTTAGCTAACCTCTGAAGGTCAAGTTCACGGACCATCTGTCAATACTAATGGCCAACTTTTATGGAGCACTTACTCTGTGTCAGGTCTTGCGCTAAATGAAAAGATTTTATTTCATTTCCTCTAAAGTGGCACCCAACTGTTCTCCAAACATTCTGTCCTTTGATGCAGCTGGGCCTTTGCATAGGCTGTTCCTCAGTCTAAAATGCTCTTCCTGACTTTATCTACCTGGTGAATACTCACTCTTCAGCACCCGCCACTCTTCTGTCACCTCCTCCCGGAAGCTTTCCCAGCTTGCCTGAGACAATAAAATCACAACCTCCCATGGGTCTCCACAGTTGTCATTTGGGTGTGCGTGTCTGTCTCCCCCTGAGCTGCGGCCCCTCCAATGCGCCAGGCTGCCACTTTTACCTCCTTATCCTGTATGTCCACCTCCACGCCTGGCACAAAGGGCACTGGAAATGTTGGTTTCTCCCTTCTCAATTCCTTGGCATTCCATCTCCATCTTTTGTATGTCCCTCATCCCTTTGTCTTTATTCCAAGCACAATGCTCATTACATGATAGGTATTTATAAATGTAAGTTGAATGACATAAATAAATCAGTGATCTTACTTGCAGGGTACCAGACAGGAAGCGTTCAACTATTTTCCTGTAGACTCCATGGTTACCTCCAGCAAGAAATCATCAGAATAGGTAGGGAAAGAGGAAGTCAGAAGAAGGAAGAGAACAGGAGAAGGTGCTGGCACTAACATTTTTAGAGCACCTAAATGTGCCAGGCATGTGTTTCATTAACTCCCCACCATAATCCAGTGAAGTGAATATTACAATCCCCTTTTCATAGACAAAAAATGAGGGCACAGAGAGGTGAAGTGACCTACCTAAGATCATACAGCCGGCAAGTGGCAGAGCTGGGATTTGAGCCCCATCTGTCTAGTTCCACCAGCTGGATGGAGACGGCCGGGGTGTCCCTGTAGTATAAGAGGGTGGAGGAAAGTGAGGAGGGGCTGCAGGACACTGGGGAGAAGGAATGGGATATGTCTGTCCTGTGGATCAGACCCAGACCCCTGGATATGTATCGTCTCTGCCTTGGTTTCCTGGAACAAAGGTTTGCTGGCCTGTGGACCCAGCCCAGACTCCTCCAATACATTTGACCACATTCTCTTGAGACAGCTCTTCTTTTTCTTTTGCTTTTTAATTGAAGTAGAGTTGATTTACAATGTTGTGTTAATTTCTGCTGTACAGCAAAGTGACTCAGTTATACATATATATACATTATTTTTTATATTCTTTTCCATTATGGTTTATCCCAGGAGATTGGATAGAGTTCCCTGTGCTCTACAGTAGGACCTTGTTGTCCATCCATTCTATATGTAATAGTTTGCATCTGCTAACCCCAAACTCCCAGTCCATCCCCCCCGCCGCCCACCCCTCGTCTTGGCAACCACAAGTCTGTTCTCCATGTCTGTGAGTTGAGACAGTTCCCCTTTACAAGTAGCTTCTTTCTTTTTTCTAACATCGATCCTGTCCTAAACACTTCCCCCTCAGTCCCTGGACCAGAGTTTGGGTAACCCTGACCCCACAGGGTTGTGCAACACCCACCGAGGGCTCCAGGAACCCACAACTTCTCAATAATGCTGAACTGGGTGAAATTTCCCAGTAACCTCCTCCCCCGCCTGACTAACGCTTTCTTAGCTTGGCAATGCAATGTCTTATTTTTAAGGAAGCCAGTCATTTGGTTTAGATTCTTTAGCTGTTTTATTTTAATGACCTTCTGAATCATTCATTTTTCTACTTTTGAACTGATTCACTCTTGGCCACTTCCTTGTACAGAAATCCAACCCCTCCTTTAAGACTCAGCACCAACTACCCCATTCTCCTGAAAATCCTCACCCATACCATCCCTCTCCAGGAAGAGGTATTCCCCTCCCCGCTCTTTCTGTACCGTTCATCCGGCATTTATTATACTGTCATCATCCTTATCATAACAATAAAAATGATATGCCAGCTGTTTGAGTTGTTTCTTATTCTCATGATGACCCTAGGAAGAAAGTAATTATTATTTCCATTTAAATGTAGTGAAACTGAGCCTCAGGGAGCTTATTAAGCCTCCTGCTCAAGGTCACATGAAGTAAGTAGCCAAGATGCTAAGCCAGCCCAGCCCAACTGCAGAGGGAGTGTCTTGAAATGTAGCTATTCGTGTGGGGGGTGCCTGGCTCTTACTGTGATGTCTGTCACCGCACCCCCTAGACTGTAAGCTCCGTGAAGCGTTTGTTCCCTATTGCACTGTACGCAATAAATATCTGCAATAAATACCTGATTTTCCATAGATGTTGACCAATGGCTGGGAGGCTTCCTGTCCCTTCTATAGAATTAGCTGCTCCAAGCTTTACACAATTTTTGCATTCTTACAACATCAAGAGCCTGGTAGCAAAAACAATCAATACACATTGGCTGACGGAAGTAAGAGAAAGGCATGGGCTTGGAAGATTCCAGTGGACATATTTTCTAGTTGAAAATATTCAATAGGAAATTTAAAAAAATTCTCTCTGTAGCTCAGGACCAATGTTGCCAAACAAGACCTCCTCATCACTTTTTTCAGGTTAAACTAACAACATCTTACAGACTAAGGGTTCAGTTTAAGCTCACTCAACCCACCTTTAATGGGTATCTACTATTGGCCAGGCCCTGTACTCACTCATAGGCTAGTGCTGGAGATGGCTCTGTGAGCAACACACCAGGTGGAGGTCCTTTGGGTGCCCACCCTCCCTCTAATCCTTCTGGGAGACGAGCTCCCTACTGCCCTGAGAGCAGGCAAGGGTGGGGCCTTAGGAATAGCAGGAGGGAGGCGCAGTGGCTCTGTCTGGTCAAAGAGGACAAGGCAGGAAAGATTTCAACAAGGCAGCAGCCTCCAAGAAGTGAATGCAAGCAGCAGAGTGGAGGCCTGGAGGACGCTGGCTCGTCTCTCAAGGAATATGAAGAAGACAGGCTTTTGGACCATGAACTGACAATGGAAGAACTAGATGAGGAGGAAAAGGTCTGGGAAGGACATTAAAAATAAGAAGCCGATTGAGGGTAGCACATGGAGGAAAAGAGAGTTAAGGATCCCCTTACCATTCAGTTGAATGCTTTTTACTTCAAATTGTGTTCTGTCAGCAATACTGTCAGCCCTGCTTTCTTTTGTCGTTTCCTGATAATCATGTACCCTGCCTTTCACTTATAACCTCACAGGGACACTTTGTCTCAGGTGGGTTTTCTGTTACTAGCATTTCACTGGCTGTTTGGTTTGGGGATTTGGGAAGCAAATTGCAAGCTTTGCCTTTTGATACAGAAACATTCCACCGGGGAAGCAGTACAGCCCAGTGGTTATAACAGGCCTTTGGTGCCAGGCTGCCGGGGCTGGAGGGTATGCTGACAGCCTGTCAATATTTAACAGAGCACTCAATGCACACCTAGTGCTCTCTCTCCTGTTCCCAACCCAAAGATAAGGTAGAGCAGAGCATCCCCACTTGACAGGTAAGGAAACTGAGGCCCAGAGACATGAAGTCAGATGCTTAAGGCCACACAGCAGGATCACTGAATTGGCATGCCAAGGGACCCACACATTTGGGTTGGCCAATGACCATCTTTAACTCAAGAGCTTCTTGGATTTGGCTGGAAAGGCAGGGAGCCCTCACTCGCTTCTTCTCATGGTTAAGAATGAGACTCAGACATGTTGATGGCAAAGCAATAACAATAGTAGTAATAATACTACCAGCAAACACTTATTCAGAATTCACCATGTGACTGGCACTATGCCACATGCTCTATGTGTTTCATCTTCTTTACTTTTCTCAGCATAATGATTAAGAGCCAGGATTCTGAAGCCAGACAGCCTGGGTGTGAATCTCAGCTCTGCCACGTACTGGCTGTGTGACCTTAGGCAAGTTACTTTACCTCTCTGGGCCTTAGTTTCCTTATCTATAAAATGGGGTTGGTGATAGCACCTTATAACAGATCCCTAGCACATGGTAAATAGTACATAAATATTACCGTTGCATTTTTAAGCAACCAAACATCAGCTTCCTCTCTCCTTGGCTTATGAATGGTGAGTATATAAAAAAGAAAACTGGTAGAGGGAATGGTTCATTTTTTAGAGCTGCGGGCAAAAGGGAAGAAACTTTTTCAATAAAGAAGATACCAGAGTTGTTAGCCGTGATCTCCATTTACAAATGGGGAAACAGGCTCAGAGAGGGTAAGTTAGTTGCCTGAAATCACACACAAGCAGCAGAAGAAGGATTTGAACTCAGGCCTGTCTGACGTCACAGCTCATGTCCTTAATCCCAACGCCAAATGGCCAGCCCTGGTGGTCATGGAAAGATCTGGTCCCTGGCCCTGCATTGAAAATGGAAATATGAGTCACCGGCCATCCCCAGGGATGGCTGGGGAGTGAGAGGCGCTCAGCTATGGGGCAGAATGTTCCGCCAGATGCTGGGGAACAGCTGCCAGCACCACTCAGTTTTTCATGCTGAGGAAAGGGAGGAGGAAAGCGTGGAGGAGTGGGGGTCACAAACCAGCGGAGCACAGCCTGAAGCCAGGCCACGACTTGGTGAATAACGTCAGGCTCACACATCTGGCCTCCGGAATGCGGAGGGCCCAGAGGACAGGCCTGGGGTTCTGCTGCTCCTTGGGGCAGGCTCTTCCTCTGAAATCACCAAGGCTGCTTCGTTGAGAAAAGTCTTGGGCTTTCTAGGCTCTCCTGGCCCAACTCAGGTGGTGACGTGTGAAATGGGCATTCTTTGCCCACTGATGAAGACCAGGTCTCCATAGACACAGGATCAAAAGAAGCAAGGCTCCAGAGTCTGATGGCTCTGGAGTGGATCCCTGGCTGGGCGACCCTGGCCAGTACTTTGGTTTCCTCCTCTGTGCACGAGCATCACATTCTGCAGGGTCTGGAGGAAGGATAACCTGCAGAATGCCCGGCAGCTGCTGGACGTCCAATCAATGCTCCTGACCACCTGCCCAAGTCAGCGAACAAGTGAGTGAACAAGTGAGCAAACTTGCATGGTGTCCAAACAGCCAGCACATAGCCGGTGGTCACCACCTTGCTGGCTGGTGTCCTTAGAGGCATTGTGGCCAACCTTCCTTTTCTGGTTCCAGTTTCCACTTTGCCCCAAGGAGCACCAAGTCTTGTCTGGCCTCTTTCAAGGGCTGAGCTGAAGGTGAAGAGTAAGGAAGAGCACAGCCTTCACCTTTGTGCCCATTGATAGGCCCTCACCCGATTCATTTTTGATGCTTGCGCTGGTTCTACCTGGGAAAGTTTGGGACTGGCCAGTGTGACTTGGTGGGATCGGTGATTCATTTTGGTCCCAAAGGGAACAAAAGCCCAGGTCTTCCCAAGGTCCCCTCTGCTCTGGCTGGCCTCGTCTCTTGGTCAGGGAATGAGTCACCCACCCCTCCTCAGGGCTGCCCCTGTTTTCACTGTGCCTGGGTCTTCAGAAATCAAACAATCAATTCTTCTTTTTTTGGCTCTTGGGGACAGGAAGGTGAGTATATAAAGGGAGGACTGACAGGAGGAACTAAGCTGCCGTGGGTTCCGTGGCGGCCACTGAAGGGAATAAATCTCAGGGAAGGAGCATTTGAAGCTGCAGCCACACGGCTTCTCACGACCTCTTTCTCTGCCTGGCTGGGGGGGGTGGGGGGCGGCCCTGCAGCCTCCACCTCCAAACCCTCTCCCCGAAAGTGGAAAAATAACCCACCCTCCACAATCTGCTGGAATTTTAAAAAGTATCCTGGGCGATATAATTTGCCTGGTTCACTAGTCACTGGTTCCCTGTTTAGATAAACCATATGACCTCCCTTCCCTACAAAACAAAGTTTGTCATATTGAGCTGACAACGTTGTCATGGGCCACAAAGAAGATGATGAACGTGAAGCGTGGAGCACGTGCCCTGGTGGGATAAATCCCCTCCCCGAGTTGCAACAAGGAACCGGGCAGCAGATGGTACGTGAGCTTCTTCTGTGACTCGTGTCTTCGTTCCACATTGGGGCTCTGCTTATCTGGAGGTCAGACCTCCTGCCAAAGGCTGGGCCCTCGGTTATCTGGAGCTCAGCTGCAGGCCCAGAGTAACAGGACAGGAATTCTGAGTTGGAAATGAGAGTCACAAAGTCCAAGCACGTTTCTTTTTTTTTTTTTTTTTTCTCTTTCTTCTTTTCAGTTTCTCTTGATTTCATTGTTCTTTAAAAAAAAAAAACAAAAGTATGATACATCTTTTTTTTTTTTTTTTTCCCCCCCTCAAGTACGTTTCTTTAAAGCCTTGGCTGAGATGATCAGGATAAAAGGAGGTAGAAGCAGGATATCCTCAGAGGCCATCATTTCAAACAGTATGACACGGACTGACTCACTTCCCCTTTCTGGACCACAGGTGTTTGTTTGTTTGTTTGTTTTAAATCAGTAAAACAGAGATAATAATTCCCACCTCACAGGGCTGTAGGGACTTGGGCATGACCTAGTAATTCCAAGCCTGGCTCTTGGGTTCAGATCCCAGCTGAATGAGACCATCTCATCATGTGGAACCTACTTGCTCATCTTCTGGTGGGGACGGTCAGGTTGCTGAGAGGATTAAATGAGATCATCGGAAGAGCTTTCACGGCTGGCAGATGACAGCATTCAATAACTGTTAGTTGCCGTTATATCCATCCCTGACTTTAGTTTCTGGCATATGGCAGGTGTTCAATCAATGTGAGCTGTTGTGGGGGCAGATGATGCCATTAGCAGAGAAGACAAAAAATAGAACCACAAAGCGTTAGGCGTCAAAGGGACATCGGAGGGAGATCACGATCTTATTTTAGATCACCCTTTATTTGACCACAGAGGATGAGGAGACCCACGGGGGAGAAACACCCAGGCTGAGGTCACCGCAAGCTCATTTTCCTCTATCAGGGCTCTTGGTGGACCACAATTCACCCAGCAGTCTGGGGCCAGTTAGAGTGAAGACACTCATGGGCCTTGGTTTCTTTCTAGGAATCGCTGTGTGACCGCCCAGGGCAGGAATGAAGGGCTTCAGGTAGTTGTTGTCTTCCAGAAAGAACCAGAGGGAATCAACAGTAGCAGCAGGGAAATGCCGATGCCTTTTCAGAAAGCTCTGTCCTAGTGAGTCAAGGAAGGTGACAGCCCCGCTTTGGAAAGCAATCCAGAAGCAGTATGCGTGTGCAAGTGTATGACTCAGAGACAGCTATTCTAGACAATAACAATAGCGATGGTTTGGTGAGTGCTGCTTGTGGGCCAGGCCTTTGGCCAAGTGTGTGCATCTCACGGATCTTCTGTGGGGTGAGTATTCTCTTACCCCAGCAAACCGAGGCACAGAGGGGCTAAGAAACTGGTTCAAGGGCCCCCAGCTAGTGCGTGGTGGAGGGGACTCCAACCTAGGCCATGTGGCCCAGAGCCTGTGACTCACCACACAGCCCTCGTGTGCCATGACTCACACCTATGTCACACTTCTCACTGCTTCACATGGTTTTCACCTCTGAGATCTCACGGTCAGCTCGTGTGTAGCCTTATAAGGCTCAAGGGGTCCTAGCCTGGGCCCAGCACTGAGCAGGTTCTCATTTGCTTGGCAGGTATTTCTGAGTGCCACCACATGTCAGGACCTGAGTTGGGGCAGGCGAGAGTGAGAGTAAGATCAGGCTTGGGGCTGGCCATCAGCAGGCATGTGGCCTTGACTGGGCAGAAATCAACCTGATCATGGTCTGTGCCCTCCTGAGCACCGGAAGTAGGCAGGGTGACTTCAGTGGGACCACTCAGCCTGGCGAGGGATGTGGGCAGCTGGGGTCAAGAGGCAGGGATTCTGGTCTCGACTCTGCGTTTAATGATTCACGGTCACCTTGGCCAGCCCCCTGCCCCTCACTGGGGCCTCCATTTTCTCATTGAAACGATGAGGCCAGGGTGAGTGGGGTGGTCTTGAAGGCCCATTCAGCTGGATGAGACAGTGGGTCTATGACCCGCCTGAGACCCCCAATCTGGCTAGTGTCAGGCTTGGGCTCTAGAATGAGGGTCCAGCGGGTGGCCTGTTCCCAGTCTGGCCCCGTCCAGGTCTCAGGCTGTGTCTCAGATGCTTGGTCAGCCCCATCACATGCTGGCTCACAGGGTAACACCAAATGTCCCCATGAGTCCCTCCCTCGAGCTGACAACCTCACTCCTCCATCCTGACATGGGAAAGGTCCCCTATTGTCTGTGTCCTCAGGCAGATCAACAGCATCAAAACACAGCTGGAGACACTGGGTGGTGCCTTTCAAAGTCTCTTTGCATTTTCTCATTTCAAATTAATAACATGCCAAGTTTTCAGTTAATAATTCAAAACAATAATAAAGGTAGTACTTACAGAGTTGCAGATGAAGGTGGCCCTTCTATGTGCCTCTAATCCTCACAGTGACCCTTTCATGGTATTGTTATAATTATTATTGCATTTTGTGTTGAAGAGACTGGGGTTCTGAGAGGAGGGACAATTCTGTAAGGTCACAGAGCTGGGAAGTGACAGAGCTGGCAAATGGAGGGTGTCTCATTTCAGAGCCCCAAACATCTGCACTGTTCATCCAGAACCTTCTTTCGTCCAGAGTACCTACTCTGTGCCAGGCACCCTACTAGGTGCTGGGGCACACAGTGAATGGGCCAGGTCTGCTCCCTGTGTGGGTCACGAGAAGTCCATGAGAAGCCTGAGAGTTAAGTATTATTACTCATTGGAGGCAAAATGAAATCTCTCTCTGCCTTGGCTCAACTCCTCCCAGCTCTACCATGGATCTTTTTTTTTTTTTTAATTTTTAATTTTTTAATTTTATATTGGAGTATAGTTGATTTACAATGTTGTGTTGGTTTCAGGTGTACAGCAAAGTGATTCAGTTATATATATATATATATATATATATATATATATATATATATATATATATATCTCCATTCTTTTTCAGATTCTTTTCCCATATAGGTTATTACACAACATTGAGCAGAGCTCCCTGTGCTATACAGTAGGTCCTTGTAGATTATCTATAAACTCTTAATTTAACCCTCCCCCCAACCTTTCCCTTTTGGTAACCATATGTTTGTTTTAGAAGTCTGTGAGTCTGTTCCTCTTTTGTAAATAAGTTCATTTGTATCTTTTTTTTTTTAGATTCCACATACAAGTAATGTCATATATTTGTCTCTGTCTGACTTACTTCACTTAGTATGATAATCTGCAGGTCCATGCATGTTGCTGCAAATGGCATTATTCTACCTCGTACCTTGTGACCACTACGTTCACTCTCTGGGCCTCTGCCCCGTGGCTGGAAAATGGGGAAAATATTAATTTCTGCCTTTCTGGGTAGTTGGGAAGAATTCATGAGGAAATGCACATGCACCCCCAGCAGTTATGACAGTGACTGGCCCAGAAAAGGTGCTCAGTACCCTGTCAAAGCCTGCCCTTATTCCGTCTGCAGGCGTGCTCTGCAAAGCTGTTGTCTCTGTCAACCGCATTGACAGCTGAAGAAACTGAGGCACTGAGGGGCCAAGTCTCTAAGGCCACTGAGTAGTAGGTGAAGCTGAGATGGACCCTGGAGGGTCCCAGATGTGTGTTCTCTTCCCCTGGAACCCTATGGCACCTGCGTCCAGAACCCTCTGGGTTCTGGAAGGGAGGCCCGGGAGATGAAGGGTTAGGCAGGTTGCTGGCACCGCAGCGGAAACTTCAGGAAGCGCAGGGCTGAGAGGACTTCTAAGAAAGAGGGAGGTGGGAAGGGACACACTTGTCCTGGTCTGAGGGCCAGAGGTCAGCCAGGCTCCTGGCCCAGAGGCTGGCTCTCCGGGGGCCCAGCCTCCAGCCTGGCTCAGCCCACGCCCTCGGTCGTCAAGGCTGAGGCCAGCTGTGATCCGCCTCCATCCAGATCCTTTTCCTGGCCTTCCTGGTAGACGCCTGAGGCCGAGGACTGGGGGCGAGGTGGCCAGGGCTGGGAAGGAAGCCCTCTGTCCCTGTCACCATTCAGGTCCTCCGAGAGCACTGTAGGGCCTGTTCAAGACTCAAGGGGTCTTGAGTTTCAGCCTGGCTTTGCCCCTTTTGTGGGGACACAAGTCACGTGCCCAAATGACTCGGAGCCTCAGTTTTCTCGTCTGTAAATGGGGCAAATAACAGCACTGCCACCCGGAAGGCAAGTTCTGCCTTAAGTTCTCTAAGCAGCAGGCATGAAGCAGGTGTCTCAGTGATGTCAGTTCCTGCTCCTATAGGTGGGGACACAAGTGAAGTGACCTTGGCATTCTTGGGGTCGAGGCTGCGATTTCTCAGTGCTTTAGGTCTCCTGGGTAGGGGGTGTCTCATTTAGGGCACAGACATTACCAGGGCTTCTGCTCTCTGTCTAGCAGAGGGGAGACCACCAGGCAGAGTCCCTGGGACAGTGTGGGTGGGGGATTGACTACAGCCTGCCTTTGGGGGCCACAGGGTGCTCTAGGCTCCTAAAATGCAGGGGCCTGTGTGGCTTAGGACCAGCGCCCAGGTACCCTGAGCCTGACCTCTGTACCCTCAGCAGCGGCAGGGGGGCTTCTTCTGGGGCCCTCACAGAGCATCGTGCAGTGGCTTCGTTAGATAACGGGGCCCTCAGTGGGCTCTCCACTCTCCCCGTCTGGAGTTTTCTCCGAAATGCCCAGAGGCAGGGCCAGGTGGCTGTGTCAGAGCGAGGTCACCAAGGTGACTTGGCCCCAGGGCCGTGACCCAGTGGAGCCCCAAGACTGGATTCCTCAGGGCCAGCTGGCTCGGAAGCCCAGGACCCAGGCTCCTTCCCGGCCCGCAGGACTTGCTCCACTAACTCGCTGCTCCCAGGCTACCCTGACCCTCTGTGGGGTCCAGGCTGCCAGCCTGGAAGGGGCCCAGGGACTTTTGAAGGGATTTTGGAGGGCTGAGCCAGGCAACTCGGCCCCTGATGGCTTCGGCTCACTGACTCAGCCCTCACCTTGACCTTTCCTTCCCACTGGCTACTTATGGGTGTTTCCTGTCCCCTGAATAGGTAAAGAAAAGGGAAGCGAAAGAAGCTCAATGCATGGCTTCTTTATTTTTCTTTGTTATTAATTTTAAAAAATGACACGTGCTTGGAGTGGAAAATGCCACTGCTTGAGAAGCACATACTCTGAAAGGTGAAAGTGCGCCCCGCCCCCTCCAAGAAGGGCCCTGTATGTGTTTGGCTGGAGCCCCACCAGCTCTGTCCTGTGTGATTGATTACAGCCTTCCGCCCCCGCCCCAAGACACACACACACACACACACACACACACACACACACACACACACACTCTGTATTTGAAAAACAAAAAAGCAGGGAAGCCACTCTATATGCATGTCATTTGAATGAACATATACTGAGCATCTACTATGTGCCAATTGTTTTTTTTCCCTCAACAACAGATACTGGACATTAAAGATAATCCATTAGGTCAGTAGTTTTCAGCTCTGGCTGGACACTGGAACCCTTGGGAAGATTTTTAAAGTCCAAGTGCCGAGGCCTCACCCTAGGCAAGTTACACTGGAAATGCTGGAGTTAGGACCCAAGTTACATTGGCAATGCTGGGGACAGGACCCAGGCTCAGGGTTTTGAACCCGGGGGGTCAGTGTGGAGCCAGGGCTGGGAACCCTGCTCTGGGCTCCCCCCTGCACCTGGGAGCAGGAGCTGGCCCACTGTGGGGCATGTGGGCTGGGAGCTTATGTGGCCATAGGACTCTCTGCTTTTAAAGCTGACAGTGCTGCTTTCTGCCTGGGAAAATGAAAAAACAAAACAAAACTTTTTTTTTTAAGTCAGAGAAATATCCCTTTATTTTCTTATAATGTCATAATGTTTCTCTTTCTCTTTAGGATGGTTACTCTGCCAGGGCTAGGACCTGGGCCCGTTGGAGGTTTTGCTGCCTGTTAGTCAAAGAAAGCTGTCAATCAGGAACTGGAAGATGCCGCTTGCAGGGACCCAGTGATGGTCTGTCCTGTGAAGAGCCTCCCCAGCTTATCCTTGAGCAAGTAAGCCCACGGGTCACCTACTGTGTTCACTTCCACAGAAAGGATTTTATAAACACTTACCCCCATTCTGGAATTTGGTGTTTTGACACTTGGAGCTTACTAATGGTGTGTGTGTGTCCGTGTCTGTGTGTCGTGTGTCTATGTGTGCATCTGTGTGTGTACATGTCTGTGTAATTGTGTCTCGTGTGTGTGTTTGTGTCTGTGTGACTCTGTGTGTGTTTGTGTCTCTGTGTGTATCTGTGTATATCTGTGTGTGTGTCTGTGTGTGGTCCAGAGAAGTATGTCTTGTTCATCTTGTGTCCCTAGCATTCCCCCAGCTGGTGTGGCCTGTGGTTCTTGTCGTTAAACATCTGCCAAATGAAGGCCCCTGAATAGGTGGCACTGTTTGTGAGACACTGACTCCAGGCCCTGGGCTGAGAGCCTCACTGGCTGAGAGCCTTACTCTGTCCCCTTAGTGACCCGTGTAGGAGGTGTCACTGCTACTCTCCCATCCCCAGGTGAGAAGCAGAGGTTCAGAGGCCAAGGAAGTTCAGTTGGTGGGTGGCATGGTCACGGTCACTCTGTACTCCGCCTGCCCTTCATTGCCCAGCTCCCTTGCCCTCCAGCAGCTGACCACCAGCCCTGGGGCTTCCCCTGAAGGGCAGGCGCTTGCTTAGCCTGACTCCCTGCAGGTCACGAGATGGAAAACTGTGACCTCAGTGAGCGTGTGCTTCACCTCTCCGGGCCAGGGGCATTAGGGGGATGAAACAGTGATCCGGACACTAACTAGCGAGTTTGGTCCTTACTATGCATTGCTGTGCTGCACCTTTGCTCTGTGAGCTCATCTCATCCTCACACTACCAAGTGAAGTGAGTCCTATTATTACCCTGCTGACACACGTCTTCCCGGGTCACTGCTCTGCCTGCAGCCTCCTCCGTCCTGCCCCACTCAGTGCCTGCGAAGCCCTGCAGGGTCTGGCCACCCTGCTTCCTCCCCCTGCCCCCCGCCCCATCTCTCTCCCCTACACTCCTTCTCCTTCCCTTCTTTTCTCCGTATTTTATCATCCAGATACCTCAGCCTCCCCAACCAAGGTTTTCATTGACCTGTCTCTTCTCTCCTCTTTCTATCCTCGGCCAACTTTTCAAAAGAAAGAATAAGTTGTGTCCACACTGCATTCACACACACATGGGCTTTGCTTCCTTTTGCCCAGCATTCTCTTAATGACAGGATAAAATCGCATGGTATGAAATACATCGTACTTTGGCCATGCTATCCCTTTCTTTGTTATTATTCTCACACTCATGGAGGTCTCGATGAAAGACCCCACTAATGGGATCACATTCTCTTTCTGCTTGGCTCTGCCTTTCCAATCACTTTTTTTTTTTTTTTTTTTGGCCTCGCCATGCGGCTTGCGGGATCTCAGTTCCCTGACCAGGGATTGAACCCCGGGTCACGGCAGTGAAAACGCCGAGTCCTAACCACTGGACCACCAGGGAATTCCTCCAATCACACTTTTCCATTACTTTAGCAAGCCTGTGTTGAGTCCCATATGAGCTGGGCTTTTTTCTAGGATTCTGAGAATAAACACTTGTCCTCAAGAAGCTTATATCGAAGTGAAGAGCCCAATATGTAAACAAATACTCATATTCCACTGGGGCTGTGCTATGGAACTATGACCCACAGCGCTCTATGGCCAAAGGGTGGCATGTATCCCAGCCTATCACAACCAGGAAGGGCTCCTGGGTCAGGTGTAAACTCAATCTCAACCTGAACCTTGAACTGAAGCATTTTTTTTTTAATTAGCTTTATTGAGGTATATTTTATTTTATTTTATTTTATTTTCACACACACACACTGTATTTTATTTTTACAAGAGATAAATAGACTGACACCAAGCATTGTACATGGATGACCACAACAAAAGCAACAATGATTGCAATTACCAAACATGAAACACACTCATACTATGTCATAATATTGACATTCAGTCCAGTAATTATTGAGGTATATTTTAAATATCATAACATTTAAGTATAAAATTCAGTGCTTTTTTGGTAATTTTACCAAGTGGTGCAATCATCACCATAAATCAATTTTAGAACATTCAAATAGTCCCCCAGTCAGATCCCTTTCTCATGCCCATTTACAGGTAATCCCTGTTCCCACTCAGCCCTACACAACCACTAATCTACTGTCTCTATCAATTTGCCTTTTCTGGACATTTTATATAAAGTGGAACCATACACTATGTACTCCCTTGTGTCTGGCTTCTTTCACTTACCATAACACCTTTGAGGTTCATCCATATGGCAGCACCTGTCATTTGTCTGTTTCTTAGTATTGCTGTATAGTTCTGGTGTATGGATTGACCACATTTTGCCTATTCATTTCATTAATCAGTTGACGGACATTTAGGTTGTTTCCAGTTTGGGGCTATTACGAATAATGCTGCTGTGAACACTGACTCACACATCTTTGCGTAGACGTATGTTTTTGTTTCTCCAGGGGGGATACCTAGGAGTGGAATTGCTGGATCACATGGTAAGTTTAACTTTTTGAGGAACCACCAAACTATTTTCCAGAGATGCTGCCCCTTTTTATGTTCCCACCTGCAATGTAGGAGGGTTCCGTTTCTCCACATCTTAGCTAACATTTGTTATTATGTCATTTTGATCATAATCATTCTAGTAGGTGTGATATAGATCTCATTTGACATTTGCACTTCCTTAATGACTAATGATGTTGAGCATCTGTTCATGTGCTTGTTAGCTATTGGTATATCTTCTTTGGAGAAATATCTGTTCATATTGTTTGCTCATCTTTTGATTGGGTTGTTTGTCTTATTATTGAGCTGTAGAAGTTCTTTGTAAATACTGGATACAAGTCCTTTATGAGATTCGGTTTTGCAAATATTTTGTCCAAGTCTATTGTTTACCTTTTCATTTTCTTAATGGTGGCTCTTAAGCACAGAAGTTTTGAACCTTGATGAATTTCAGTTTGATTTTTTATTTTATAAATCATGCTAAGAAAGCTTTGCCTGACAAAAAGTTTTGAAGATTTTTTTCCCTATGTATTCTTTTAAGAGTTGTATAGTTTTAGCTCTTACATTTAAGTCTATGATCTGTTTTGAGTTAATTTTTGTATATGGTGTGAGGTAAGGGTCTAAGCTTTTCCTTTTGCAAGCAGACGAATAGCTAATTGTCCCAGCACTATTTGTTAAATAGACTATCTTTCCTCCAATGAACTGCCATGGCATTGTTGTCAAAAATCAATTGACTGTAAATGTAAGGGTTTATTTCTAGACTCTCAATTCTGTTCCATTGACCTGCATGCCAGTCCCACTCTGTCTTGACAACTGTAGCTTTATAGTGAGTCTCGAAATCAAGAATTGAAGGTCCTACAACTTCGTTCTTCTTTTTCCAGAACATTTCGGCTATTCTAGGTGTTTCTCATTACAATATAAATTTTAGGATCAGTTTGCCAATTTCTGGAAAAAGAAGCCGGCTGGAATTTTGATAGGGATTATGTTGAATCTATAGATCAGTTTGGGGAGTATTGCTATCTTAATATTGTCTTCCAATCTAAGAACACGGAATGTCTCTCCATTTATTTAGAGTTTGATTTCCCTCAGTGAAGTTTTATAATAGTGTACAAGTCTCGTATTTCTTTTGTTAAATTTATTCCTAAGTATTTTATTCTATTTGAAACTATTAGGAATGGAATTATATTCTTAATTTCATTTTTGGCTTGTTCATTGCTTGCTATGTAGAAATAAAATTGACTTCTGTGTATTGATCTTGTATCCTGTGACCTTGTACTTGTTTATTAGTTCTCATAGTATGTTCTTTTACATTCCTTAGGATTTCCTACATATAGAATCATGTCATCTGAGAATGAAGACAGTGTACTTCTTCCTTTCCAGTCTGGATGCCTCTTGCCTGTTTCTTGTTCCCGTGAGGCTTGTTCCTGTTTGGGGGTGTCTGCCTGAGTTGTTCTTCCCCCAGCTGTTCCATGGCTCACTCCCTCACCTCCTTAGGTCTTTACTCAAATGTCAACTTCTTGCCAAGGCCTTCTTGGAACACCCTACTTAAACTGAACCCCTCCTCACACCCCACACCCCTAACCCTTTTTCTTGCTTTGTATTTCTCCACAGCACTGACCATCTCAGACTTTATACCTCTCCCCTCTCAAGATGGTCCTGAGAGTTCCAAGAACAAATAATATGCCTGGAAGGAGGGCCTGAGCTGGTGCTTAGCCAGGGTTGGATGAAGGAGGGTCCAGAAGGGGCGTTCTCTGGGGCACTCAGACCCCTGCCCCACCCTTCCTGGCTGGGAGGGGAAGGGTCTCCATGCAAATGGGAAGACATTCAGGAGGCACTAGGTGGGGGTCCCCGGGGAGGCTCATATACACCCGTGCCTGCCTAAACAGCCCAGCCACACCCAGACAGGGCCCAGCCTCGACAAGGGGTCTACCTGAAGCTTGTTTGCACTTCATTTCACCTGAATAGAAAATGCTGGCGACTCAGGAGATGGGGAGGACAGAGGTAGGTTCCCAGTGACTGCCCCAGCTGCAGACCCACTAGAGGTGATCCTGCCTTTGGAGACTCCACTCTGCCCCTGGCAACCAGGAAAATACATTCCCTATTTTCATGGGGTTAAGGAACGGGATCTCTTTACACCTCCTTAGCCGGGGGTGGGGGTGGGGGGGTGATCCCGGAGCCCAGTCTGAGCATAGGTGGGTGGAGGTTGCAGTGGAAAGAGCCCCCAGCTGGATGTCAGACAATCCTGGGTCCCTGTCCTGCTCTGTGTTTTTGCAGCAGAATGAACTTAAGGCCTGAGAGTCAAGCCCTGGGTGGGTTTCCACCTCCATCAAATAGGCCTGAGGAAGCCCCCTCACCCTGGGTGGGAGGTTTGCTCCCCTACTCTGGGTCTCCATTTCTTCATCTGTACACCCAGTGTAAGAATACATCCTCCGTACAGCCACTATGGAGAACAGTATGGAAGTTCCTTAAAAAACTAAAAATAGAACTACCATACGACCCAGCAATCCCACTACTGGGCATATACCCTGAGAAAACCATAATTCAAAAAGAGTCATGTACCACAATGTTCATTGCAGCTCTATTTACAATAGCCAGGACATGGAAGCAACCTAAGTGTCCATCGACAGATGAATGGATAAAGAAGATGTGGTACATATATACAATGGAATATTACTCAGCCATAAAAAGAAACGAAATTGAGTTATTTGTAGTGAGGTGGATGGACCTAGAGTCTGTCATACAGAGTGAAGTAAGTCAGAAAGAGAAAAACAAATACCGTATGCTAACACATATATATGGAATCTAAAAAAATTTAAAAAAAAAGGTCATGAAGAACCTAGGGGCAAGATGGGAATAAAGACACAGACCTACTAGAGAATGGACTTCAGGATATGGGGAGGGGGAACGGTAAGCTGGGACGAAGTGAGAGAGTGGCATGGACATATATACACTACCAAACGTAAAATAGGTAGCTAGTGGGAAGCAGCCGCATAGCACAGGGAGATCAGCTTGGTGCTTTGTGACCACCTAGAGGGGTGGGATAGGGAGGGTGGGAGGGAGGGAGACGCAAGAGGGAAAACATATGGGAACATATGTATATGTATAACTGATTCACTTTGTTATAAAGCAGAAATTAACACACCATTGTAAAGCAATTATACTCCAATAAAGATGTTAAAAAAAAAAGAATACATCCTCTGGGCTGCAGAGTGTAGAGTGTAGAGTTCAGTGGCATTAAGTACATTCCCACTTTTGTGCACCCCCAAGAAGATATTATCCTTTAAAAAATACCATCCATTCCCCACGATCCCCTCTGGTGTCCCACACCTGTGCTGGGTGTCACCCTCTGCCCCTGTTCTTGTCTCCTTGAGTGGCGAGATGATTTATGTGTTCCTCTCTCTCCCAGGCTGGGACGATGTGTCCCTCATCTGCTTGTCCCCAGTGTCCTACACAGGCTTGGCACAGAGTGGACGCTCCTTAAAAAGAAGTGAGTTAGACTCTCGAGGGAGGTGGAGCCCCATGGACCAAGCCATCGGCGCAGGCTCTCAGGGTGGCTCTGCCAGAGCACGAATGGGCTTGTCTCAAACCGTGCATGGCCCTCCAGACAGCGCATCCAAATCACTTAACCCTCCCAAGAGCTTTGGAGGAGGGCGCTAGTCATCTCCACTCTGGAGATGAGGAAATTGGGGTCAAGGGAGGACGTGTGACTTGCCCCCGGCATTGTCCTTTGAGGTTACTGGCAGAGCTGGGATTTGAACACTGGGGCACTGGGGTGGGGCTGCACTATTTTCCTTTAAATCATGAACCATTTTAATTTTAATTGATGCAAGCACTCTACACCGTTAAATACACTTTGAAAGTCATTCAACTTCGCTTCAATTGTAAGTTCTCTTTTATTAACACATCTTGATTTAAAGAATACCCTAACTTACCATTGCCGGGTTGCTAGGTGAATCATTAGATTGAATGCGCAATTGCTTTATTATAATCTCCTCATTCTCTCTCCTTAAGAGAGCCTGAATGTATCCAGTCTAAATTAGAGAAGAGAACATTAGCCCTTATAAATGGCTAGTGTTTATAAGATGTATCAGAAAGATCCCTGCTAACCCTTTGGCTGAACCCTTTTACTTGAGTGAAAGAACTTAGTCCAATTTAATAACAGTTCGATTTAAGGCTGCTTCTTCAAAGCCTATTAGCAATTCTCAGGCACTGGCACAGATTAAAATCAATCGGCAGAGCTGGGAGAGTACAAATCTCTGTGGATTTAGCAGATTGCTGATGCCTCAGTTTCCTCGTCTGTAAACGAGGACAGTAAAGATGAATGAGTTGGCTGTTGAAATAGTGCCCGGTGCCCACAGTAAGTGCTGGATCATGTTAATAATTATTACTGTCTCAGCCGAGCTAGCTGCTTTCGCTGACAGCTTCCACTTCACCCAGAGTTCACCTTGAGGCCGTGTGACTGGACCTCACATTTTATTATGAAAAATTTCAGGCATACGGAAAGGTTGAAAGAAGAATGCCATCCATGGACACCCTTATACCCACCCCATAGACTCAACAATTGTTCATGTTGTGCCATATTTAATTTATTTACTGCTGTTTTTATTTTCTTCTGAACATTTCAAGGAAGTTGCTAACATCATGACCTTTTACCGCTAAATACTTCAGCGCGCATCCCTTAAGAAGGAGACGTGGGTTTCCCTGGTGGCGCAGTGGTTGAGAATCTGCCTGCCAATGCAGGAAACACGGGTTTGAGCCCTGGTCTGGGAGGATCCCACATGCCGCGGAGCAACTGGGCCCGTGAGCCACAACTACTGAGCCTGCGCGTCTGGAGCCTGTGCTCCGCAACGAGAGAGGCCACGATAATGACAGGCCCGCGCACCGCGATGAAGAGTGGCCCCCGCTTGCCACAACTAGAAGAAAGCCCTCACACAGAAATGAAGACCCAACACAGCCATAAATTAATTAATTAATTAATTTAAAAAAAAAAAGGAGACGTTCTCCTAAGCAACCACCAAAAAGTGAATACGTCCATAATATCATCTAATGTCCAATTCATATTCAAATTTCGCTTCTCAGCAGAGGGTACCATCAAATTTTTGGATTTTTGCCAACCTGAAGGAGGAGAGTCTCTCAGTGTAATTAGAATTTTCTTGTCTCTTACTATGATTACAAATGAGCATCTTCTCACATGTTCAGGCTCCTTCTGCATCTCTTTTCTGGAACTATCTGCTCATGGCTTGTGTCCATTTTATTTTATTTTATTTATTTTTGGCTGCACCACATAGAATGCAGGATCTTAGTTCCCCAACCAGGGATCGAACCCATGCCCCCTGCAGTGGAAGCGTGGAGTACTAACCACTGTACCGCCAGGGAATTCCCGCTTTTGTCCATTTTAAAATCATATTTTAATTTTTTTATATCTGTTTTTAAATACTCCTTAAATATTGGTGAAATTAGCCTTTGTCTCTATGTTGCAAATATTGTCTCCCATTTGTCTTTTTTTTTTTAATTTTTGCTTGTGCAGGGTTTTTTTTTTTTTTTGCCATAAAAAGCTTTTTTAAAATTTAGCTTTAATTTTTATGTAGCTGACTTTGTCAAGTTTTTCTTTTATTGTTTCTGGGTTTTGAGTCCTACATTGAAAGGCTTTTCTCACTCCTGGGTTATAAAGGAATCCCCTCATGTTTTCTTCTACAAGTTTTAAGGTTTCACTTAAAAAATCTGAATATCTGGCTCATTGGGTATTTATTCAAGTGTTTGGTGTGAGGTATGGGTCCACTTTAATCTTTTTTCCAAATGGCTGTCCAATTGTCCCAAGATCACTTATTAAAAAGTCCGTCATGTCCAGTGATTTGAGATGCCACTTTCATCATACATCAAATTTCCATATGTACTTGGGCAAACTTTCTGGACTTTCTATTCTGTTCCATTGTTCTGTCTGGGTATTCACATTCCTAACTACACCATTTTAATGCTGGGGCTTTATGATATCTTTTAATATCTGGTAGGACTTATCCCCACCCCACTGCCCTTCTTTTTAAGTTTTTCTGGCCATTCTTGATAATTATTTCATATCAACTTCAGAATCAACTTGTTTAACTCTAGGAGAAACAAAAAACAAAAAACAAACAAACAAAAAACCAATCCACTCTCAGTATTTTCACTAGGATCATTTTAAATGGATATATTTACCTGGGTCAAATGGCCATCTTTATGGTATTGAACATGTTATTATTAGGGGGCTATCTTTGGGGCCCTGTTTTGGGTTGAATTATGTTCCCCCCCCAAGATATGCTTAAGTCCTAACCCCAAGTACCACAGAATGTGAACTTATTTGGAAATAGGACCTTTACAGAGGTAATCGAGTTAACATGAGATCATTAGGGTGGGACCTAATCTGATATGACTGATGAAGATGAAGGCAGAGACTGGGGTGATGCATCTACAAGTCAAGGAACTTCAAAGATTGCCAGCCAGCCACCAGAAGCTAAGAGAGAGGCCTGGAACACATACTCCCTCACAGCCCTCAGAAGGAACTAACCCTGTCAATACCTTGGTCTTGTACTTCTGGCTTCCAGAACTATGAGACAATCAATTTCTGTTATTTTAAGTCACTCAGCTTGTGGTACTTAGTTTCGACAACCCTAGTAATCAACTTCAGGCCCTTGGGAGGATCTCTTAGGCTGGAATTGAGCTGTCCAGCCATGACTTCAGGACATCGAGAAGCATTTGTGTGCTTTCTTGACCCCAAGCAAGGCCAGCCAGGCCTGTTTCTTGCCTGCCTGAAGTGGATGAGTGAACCAATGAATGCGTTGGAAAGCTGGAGGTGTGACTTCACTCTCAGTGGGTGGCCAAACCCACTGAGGTCGAGGCCAGTGAATGAATCATTTGTGCACTATGGCTCAGTGAGTCAGGGAGGGCCAGGCAGAAAGCCCGAGTCTGAGGCCTATTTCCTTGTCCCCTTCCTTTGGCATCTAGAAGCAGCCCCCTAAAAGTCATCATCCCATGAAACAGACAGTGAAATGCCGCAACACGCCACCCTCATGATACGCCCTCTGTGTGCTGTGGAGAGATAAGGACGAAGGACTTAGAAAACAGAGAGGAAGAGCCAGGCCCCCAGCTTCGCCACTTACTTGTATGTGCCTTTGGACAAGTTAGTTAACTTCTCTGGACCTCGGTTCCCTCATCTCTTCCTTTGGGGGTGGTTAATGGTACCTGCCTCATAGGGCTAGTGTCACAGTCTAGGAGGAAATGTATGTAAAGCACTTGGCAAAGGGCTAGGGCTTACAGCAAGAGCTCAGTAGAGATTGGCATTTATTAATAAAAACTGCCCCAAAATAACTTACCCACAAAGGCAAAATTGGTAGGCACAATTTTTGAGTCTTCAACTAGTTTTCTGAATACACCACTGGTAACTTTTTCTTCTCCTTCCTTCAGGGGAGAGTTTGGAATAGACAAACTATGACCTCATTTGCTCCCTTCAACGTTAATTAGTGTTTTCTAATAGTGAAAAGGAAATTATGTCTCAATTCATATTCCATCTCAAAAAAATTAACAACAGAGATTTGTCACTTCTCACCGTGGCGTCAGTTCCCCTGGTGCCTGGGGCGGGGCTTGGGGCCATGTTGGCAGGCGGTGCCCTTGGTTCAGGGATAGGCCTGTCTGAGTCACAGAGGCCCTGTTACTTCCTGGTCCCTCTCCTGGGCTCCTGGGTTCATCTGCATGTGTTTATCCAACGAACCTGCTTTGAGGTTTGTTCTGGGGACCAAGAAAGGCAAGGAACCGTGTCCCTGCTCCCAAGCTAGTGGAAGAAACAGAAATGGTCAGCCATGGGGCCTATTCACACAGGCTGCTATCTGGTCCCACAGCGAATCTGAGAGTTGGTCTCTTGGGGTTATTACTGCCCCCATTTTATAAGGCAGAAAACTGAGACTCTCAGGGGCCAAGTGGTAGATAAGAGAGACCCATCTCTCAGAGGTGTTTCATCCCGACATTTCTATTCTACAACAGTCTTTGTCTCTAAGGAGACATCCCTTCCTCTGGGCATCTTTCCCTCATAATTCTCTCCCAGTTGGGAGAGGGCCCTTTTCCGGCCTTTCTGATGTCTACCCTGGCGCTTAGCACCTGGGTTGTACTTGTCTATTGACAAGTCCGTCCCCCTGCTAGACTGTTTGTTGTAGTGCTTTAATTACTTTACTGTATTCTCCTGGACCTAAGAGGTCAGCTATTCTGAGACACCCCCCTCTTTAATGTATACACCATAAAGAAAGAGAAATGCTTGCAATTAACTATGTCAATTAAGTATGCTATGCCTCCGACTGTAAGTTATATTCCATTTTGAGGAATGTTAAAATATGAAAAATGTGCCTTAGGCTCAATGAAATATAAAAGCAATTATTGCTTTTGAACACATCCTAGGGAAAGAAGATTTTATAAATATCCATATACTAATAAGAACAAAATTCACTAAACACTTACCCTGTGCCAGGAATTGTTCTAAAGTGCTTTTCATCCATGATCTCATATCAGGGGTTGGCAAACTTTTCCTGTAAAGGGACAGAAGTAAATATTTTAGGCTTTGTGAGCCAGACAGTGTCATAGCTACTCACCTCCCGTTGTAATGTGAAAGCAGCCACAGAGGATAGTATCAATGTGTATGGCTGAGTTTTAATAAAACTTTATTTATGGACTCTGAAATTTGAATTTCATACGACTTGCACGCGTTACAAAAATGTTCTTTTTCTTTTGATTTTCCTCCCAACCATTTAAAATATAAAAACCATTCTTAGCTTGTGTTGTACAAAAAGAAGGAGTAGGCTAGATTTGGCTCATGGGCTGTAGTTTGCTGATCCCTGTCTCATATGATCTTTACAATAGCACTACAAGATAGATGTTATTATTATCTTCACTTTATACATGAGACAACTGAGTCTCAGAGAGGTAAAGTAACTTGTCCAAGGACACACAGCTGGTGAGTGGTCAAGCCGAGATTCTAACCCAGGCAGTCTAACTCTGTAACTTGCTTTTAACAAGTCACCCTAAATATGGTAAATATGGTTTACCCTAAATATGGCTGCCTTTTAATATCTTTAGCTTTTTCTCCTGATTACAAAAGTTCCACATTTGTGTTGAAAAATTCAAATCATACAGAGTTGTAAGAAAGAAAATGAAAGTAACCCCACCCTCCAGAGATAAACACTTAAGGGTTTGTACACAGAGTACAATGCTGACTAGATTTAGAATGTTCTGGACACTGTGTGACTTTGGATAGGTTGCCTAACCTCTCTGGGTCCTTGTCTCCCAAATGAGGGAGCTGGCTGAGATGATGCACTGCCACGGGCCTTCCCTGACTGTGGAGATCTGTTTGTAAGGATTGTGCAACAGAAGCTGGTTCTGTCCTAACTGTCTGGGTGTGGAGGGTGAAGTCACCCCTTGCCGGCCCCTTAGGATGGGTCAACTGGCTGCTAAGTCCCTGTGCCCGTGGCTGCCCCAAATCCCAAACACTGAGTGACTTTGGAAAGGCAGCAGGGATACCAGGGCCTGAGCCAGGGGTTGTAGGAGGCTTGGGCTCCCTCCAGGGCTGGTGCCAGGGACCACTCTGCCCAGTGAGCAGAGCTCCAGGCAAGCGGGTAGTCAGAGGCTTCAGCCAGAGCTGCCGGGGATGGACTTGCAACAGGCGGGGAGCCCTTAACAGACTGCGGTTCCTACCTCGGGATGCCTGGGTCCCCCCCCCTCCATATCTCCATCGAACAGGCCCACGGTTTGGATCTGCATCTGATGATTACCAGCTGTGTGACCTGGGGCACATTCTCCTCTCTGAGCTGTTTCCTTGCCTATAAAATGGGGATGATAACCGCCTCACGGGATCATTGATTGGTTCCTGAGATGATACTTGTAATGCAGCTGGCACAGCGGCGAGGCTCCACAAACGGCCATTTCCATCCCCTTCTCTCTTCTTACACTTTTCAACAGTACCTTTAAGAAAATTCTTCCACCATGCTACAAATTGTGGACCTACTATGTGCCAGGCACTGTATCTAAGATAGTAGGGTGGGGAGGTCACAGATGAGAGAAGCACACCTCCTACCCTTAAGCAACTCAGGGAGGGTAAGATAAGGATCTAAGAGATGTTTACGTAATCAGAAAGTTCGGACAAAGTCCTCCAGGGCCCAGGTGCAGAAGTTGGAGAATCCAAAGAAGGCTTCCTGGGGATGCCACTTTCGGACTTGGAGCCCAGAGGAGATAGCACCCTGGCAGGGGGAGGGGCAGCAGTGTGAGCAAAGGTGTGGGGGTGGGAAAGGATGAGAAACACATGTCCAGGGGTTTGCCTAGAAAACAACAGAAGAGTCGGTGAGAGCAGTGAGGGTGGGGCCAGATGGAGGGGTGGAGCCTAGTGGTGGCTTTGGATTTGGTGGGACAGAGGGAGTTAGGAAGGGTACTGAGCAAAGGCAGGAACTGCCTGCCTTACAGCACTAGGGAGACAGTAAAAGGGCTGTGGATTCTGGAAGAGAACAGGAATGATGGGAGCCAACTCCCTCTCCTGAGAGCACCGCCTCCATATGTGACCGACACCAGGCCCTAGATGGATAGTATTCCCAGTTTACAGATGGGGAAATGGAGGCTCAGAAATGTTAAGCCACTTGCCCAAGGTCACAGAGCAGACAGTGAGCTAGGGCCACTTTCTGCCTGTCATCTGGGGGCGTGCCACTCTTTCCAAAGTCGACTTTGAGGGCAGAATTCAGACAGAGATTGTAGGGTCATATCAACCCCGGCTACACTGAGTCTTCCCACAGCCCCTAGGAGTACATGTTCTTATCTCCATTACAGGAAGGAGGGAGTGGGGGCTCAGGAGGGAAACAGACTTACTCAAGGCCACACATTAAGGGTGGGGAGTCCAGGCCAGGCGGTCCCACTGCCCCGCCCTGCCTCCAGGTTTATTTCTAAGTACATCTAAAATCAGGAAGAGCCCAGGTCGGAAAGGCCAGGTTCTCTCCCCAGAGTCAAAATCCCCTGATGCTCTTTTGTGCCCTTCTGCCCATCAGGACCACAATTCCAGCCCCTTGCTGCTTCTGCAGTCACCAGAGAACAGATTATGCTGGGCCTCTCTTTGGCTCCGTCTCCAGCCAGAAGTAGCATCTCTAGTTCCTGGACTGCGCGCCTGGGTGGCTACATCTTTACCACCAGCCCCTCTGACCTGTGCCACTGTGTGTTGATTGACCTCAAGGAGGGACCTTACCCTGAACTGGACCTCTGTACTAACCACACCTAGCTGCATCTTGTGGTGACCTTCTCCCCAGGTTCTGATGCCAGATGCTGAAACACACAGTGGCATGATGATATAAGCATTGCTCTGCTAGGAAGGGAAAAACCAAGAGACTTAGTGAATCATAACAAGAAGGGATGGGTAGGGCCTGGGTTCCTTACATCCATCATCTCTAACTTGGGCCTCAAACCATCCACAAAGTAGACAGTTGTAAACCCATTGTACAGATGTGAGCTTAGAGGCTCAGTGGGGGAAAAGATTCACCTGGAATCACCCAGCAGCAAAATGACAGCGTGGGGTTCAAGCTCTGCTCTTTCCAGATAGGGATAGAGAGGAAAACCCCTCAGAGCTCAGCAGACACCTGACTTTAGGGCCAGACTGTGCCACTTATCACTGTAATATTTGTATAAAAAAGTTTTCTTTTTAAAAAATGCGTAGGTATTAAAAACTGCTCTTGGTAAAAAACAACAAAACTTGGGACAGATCAAGTTCGCATGCTGTGAAAAGTCAGCAGCTGTAACATTTTATGATTCAACGCATAAAATATGTTGAGTTCCTCAGATGAATAAGTAGTATAAACAAACAAGTTTTTTCTTTCTTAAAAAAGATACAGGGAGGGCGTTGCCATTATCTGAGGACCTCTTTGCTGTCCTCAGCCAATGTTCATCTGAAGGTAGAAAACGCCCTTTAAAAGAAAAAAGCACTTAGCCTTTTACTTTTCTAGAATTTAGGCAGAAAGTTTGAGCATGTAAGAACACAGAAGCTAAGTGAGGCAAATGCAGAAGTTGCCTCTGATGATACAGTCCACAGATCAACCACCCGGGGTGGCAGTGAAACGCCCCCCTCCCCCGGAGGAGAGGGGAAGAAACCACAGAATGTTCCTGATTCGGCACCCCAGCACGGTGGTGCAATATTTATGTTTGTGTACCTAGCACTGTTGGTGCCGCTGCAGAGGGGTTCCGCCGCCCAGGGGGGCGTCACTAGAGCCCAGGACAAGGGTGACCGCGTGGGGTCTTCCCAAACGTTTGTCCAGGTCCTGGAAATCCTCTTAAAGCGCTGTAGGATTGGATTTCGAGTTCGGCCCATATTGATGGTGAGAAGCAGGGTGTGGGGGCTGCGCCCGGTCCCTGTTCCCCTTTGCAGCCCCCAAGCCCAGCGCTTAGTGGGCGCGCTCAATCAGTACATATTTGGGGCGTAAAGAGATGGAGCCGCTCAGTCTTAGGCAAATGTGACCAGAAACGTGTCTGGCGGCCCCTGGGGGGGCGCTGTCGAGCCGCGCTGGGGGTCGCCTCCCTAAACGCCGAACCCCGCAATCCACAACCGCACCTTGCGAGCCCTCACCCTGATTTCAGCCCCCTGACTTGCCCTCCATTGGCTCACAATCGTCTAGGGACTACACGACTAGGAATGAGATTCTTACGCTTGGTATTCGATTGGAAGGCGTTTTACTCGTTAAATGTACATTTTAAGTAACAGGAAAGTCTGGGCAACAGGAGAATATTTCCCCGAACACCTCCACCCCAACTCAGCCCGGTTGTTCTGGGATGGATTTGTCTTCAACCCTCATTTCAGGCTCCTCGCTGTTGCCCCACCCCCAGCAGTGTGATACTGGGCAAGTAAATCTCTTCTCCTTGGGAACCTGTTTCCTCGCCAACTGGGGACGAGGCAATGGGCGAAAGGGGCCCACGTGTATGCAAAAACAAAGGAAACCCCTTTCCGCTCCGGTGGGCGGCGGAGGGGGCGCTGGGAAGCGGCACGGTGGAGGGGGAGGGGAGACGGAGGCCGGTGGCAAACGGCCCGATCTCCCTGCCGTTCGCACCCGGGAGGTCAGTCCTCGCCTGGCAGAGCGCCCGCCCCCTCCCCTCCCCGCTGGGCCCGGAGAGCGGCGCGGGCCAGGTCCCCGGGGACGCGCCAGGCGCAGGCCGGATGGCCTGGCGGGGGCCTGAGCCGGAGCCAGAGCGCAGCCAGCAGACCCCACTCGGAGGCCGATGACGTCTTTGCCTTTGGCTCCTCCGGCGCCAAGCCCGGCAGGGCGGGTGACGTCACCGCACCGGTCACGTGACCGCTATTCAAACAAACAAACCCCCTCCCCCTGAGCGCGCGAGACCCGCCCCTCCCCGCCCCGCCTCGCCTGCCTGCCGAGAGGCCACATATAAACGCGCTCCCGCGGGTCAGGCTCACTGTGAAGGACGTCGGGGCTATAGGGACTAGGCGGACCGGCGGGACAGTTGGGAGAGCAGCAAGGAAACCGAGGTGGTCTAGAGTCCCGCACGACGAACCCTCGCCCAGTCCAAAGGCAGTTTGGGGTTTGGCGCAAAGAAAACCAGGGTCGGGCTTTTCCTCGAAAGCCGTCGCCCTACTTTTGGCTTCCCAGGACAAAGAGCCCAGGAGGACTTGCACGCTGGGGGCGCTGGGGCCGGCCATGGTCATGGAAGTGGGCTCCCTGGACGCCGGAGGCCTGCGGACGCTGCTGCGGGACCGCGCGGCGCAGTGCTTGCTGTTGGACTGTCGTTCCTTCTTCGCTTTCAACGCCGGCCACATCGTCGGCTCGGTCAACGTGCGCTTCAGCACCATTGTGCGGCGCCGGGCCAAGGGCGCCATGGGCCTGGAGCACATCGTGCCCAACGCCGAGCTGCGCGGCCGCCTGCTGGCCGGCGCCTACCACGCCGTGGTGCTGCTGGACGAGCGCAGCGCCGCCCTGGACTGCGCCAAGCGCGACGGCACCCTGTCTCTGGCCGCCGGAGCGCTCTGCCGCGAGGCGCGCGGCGCGCAAATCTTCTTGCTCAAAGGTACGCCGTCGGGGGTGCTCAGGGGCGGACCGCACGTCCCCCTGCCGCCTTGCCCGGGGACCCCGGGCCCTCAGCTCCTGGGGGGCTGCCCCACCTGGAGCGCTTGGACGCCTGAGTAGCATTGTGGGAACTTGTTGGCTTTGTTTGGCACTAGGAACAAAGACTCGCCTGGGCCTCTCCGGGGTAAACTTACAGCCCTAGTGGATGGGGGAGTTGTATGAAGGTGCCCTGTCTCGGCGGTACTAACAGAAAAAAAATGTCTCTTTTTATTGCCAGGAGGATATGAAGCTTTTTCTGCTTCCTGCCCGGAGCTGTGCAGCAAACAGTCGACCCCCATGGGGCTCAGCCTTCCCCTGAGTACTAGCATCCCCGACAGCGCCGAATCCGGGTGCAGTTCCTGCAGCACCCCACTCTACGACCAGGTTAGTAGGGAGGAGCCGTGCCAGAGGGGAGAAGGAACAGCTGGCAAAGGTGGAAGAGCAGCGCTAGTGAGAATATAGAAAGTGACATGCAGCTTTATTTATAACAGGGGACACGGGGATATTATTTATCCCATGGTTAAGTGGTATGATGGAGCTGGGTCTCTTAATTGTTGGCACTACAGAAATGAACTTGTTGGCCCTGCCTAGGCAAATGGGTTTAGTCCCCTATTTATTTATACTCTAACAGCAGTGCTGCAAAGTTCACCCAGTGTTGAAACTGACTTTTCCAGCAGGGAGTTTTTGTGGGTGTGGGCAGCACTGACATTGAATAAAGCTTGACAAGTGTTGGATATTTCTGGATTTCAGGGTGGCCCAGTGGAGATCCTGCCTTTTTTGTACCTGGGCAGTGCCTATCATGCTTCACGCAAGGACATGCTGGATGCCTTGGGCATCACTGCCTTGATCAACGTCTCAGCCAACTGTCCCAACCATTTTGAGGGTCACTACCAGTACAAGAGCATCCCTGTGGAGGACAACCACAAGGCCGACATCAGCTCCTGGTTCAACGAGGCAATTGACTTCATAGGTAAATGGAACAGATGCCTGGGACTTCTGCCTCACTCCTTCCGTTTTAGTCACTGAGCTTAAACTCTGTGGCAAGAACTTGAGTGACATACTTTTAAGCTTTCCTCTAGACATTAATGTCAGTCTGGTGTGGGTAGCATCTCTGAGAAATATAGATTCGATGTCCCATTTTACAGATTAGCAAACTGAATCTCAGAATGTTGAATTGATTTGTGCAATAGCAATCTGCTTAGTGGTGATGCCTTGTCTGGGTTTAAATCCCCTGCTGTTCTTTTCCACATTGCCTCCACAAACAGTGTCTGTGTGATGGCATGAGGTGATATTGACCATCTCTGGACAGGACACACATGACATTTCTTAGACACCCTATTCCTGGGGTTGGGGTTGTTCTCCTGGGCTCTCAAGTAACCAGCTGCCCTTTGTTTTCCAGATTCCATCAAGAACGCTGGTGGAAGGGTGTTCGTCCACTGCCAGGCGGGCATTTCCCGATCAGCCACCATCTGCCTCGCTTACCTCATGAGGACTAACCGAGTCAAGCTGGATGAGGCCTTTGAGTTTGTGAAGCAGAGGAGGAGCATCATCTCCCCCAACTTCAGCTTCATGGGCCAGTTGCTGCAGTTTGAGTCCCAGGTCCTGGCCCCGCACTGCTCGGCAGAGGCGGGGAGTCCCGCCATGGCTGTGCTCGACTGCGGCACTTCCACCACCACCGTCTTCAACTTCCCGGTCTCCATCCCTGTCCACCCCACGAACAGTGCATTGAGCTACCTTCAGAGCCCCATTACAACTTCTCCCAGCTGCTGAAAGGCCACAGGAGGTGATCTTCACAACCCACCAGGACTCCAGGCTCCTTCTTGAAAGGGGAAATGCAGTAACTCCAGGGAAGGGGGCTTGTGAGGGCTGGTCCTTATTTATTTAATTTCACCCGAGTTCCACTGGGTTCCTGAGTGGTCGTAGTGATGACTTAGCACCAAGACGTTTGCTGAACTCAGCAGGTTTCGGGACCAACATACAGTGGGTACATCAAGTCCCTCTGACAAAATGGGGCAGAAGAGAGAGGACTCAGTGTGTGAGTCGATTTCTTTTTGCTTGTCCCTGTTTTCTGAAGACACTTTCATGCTTGACATACCTACCAGTATTACCATTCCCGATGACACATATACATATGAGAATATACCTTATTTTATTTATTTTTGTGTAGGTGGTCCACCTTCACAAATGTCAGTGTCTACTCCTAGAAGAACCAAATACCTCAATTTTCTGTTGTGAGTACTGTAATATCCTGTAAATATAGCCTAAGCAGGTTTGTTTTCAGCACTGATGGAAAGCACCAGTGTTGGTTTTGTTTTGTTTTGTTTTTAAGTTGCCAACAGTTGTATGTTTGCTGATTATTTATGACCTGAAATAATATATTTCTTCTTCTAAGAAGACATTTTGTTACGTAAGGATGACTTTTTTATACAACAGAATAAATTATGGCATTTCTATTGAAATCTTGATGCTTTATTTCTTGGGCAGCCCCACTGATCCCTCTCCCATCACTGAAATAGGGGAGAACAAGGTCCTCCAGAATGTGTTGGCATCTGATCCCATACTCTTTGGTGGCCCCTCAGTCCCTCAAGATGGCTGGGTTGCAAGGATGGTAGAGAAGTGTGATCAATCATAAAAAAACAAACAAAAAACATAGGTGCTGGAGCTGAGCTCTTGGTATTGGATTCAAGTGTCCACCTATGTATCTTCCCATCATGTCTCCCTCAAGTGTCCCCAGAGCCAAAACTAGGAAGAAGTGGCCATTTACTTGGTTGCTTTTTCCATTTAATACCTTCCCCAGGATAACAAAAAGCCTCCCATCCCTCTCTGATCTCTGCTGAAGTGATGAGGATGATAGTTTTTCAACACATTTGCTATAAATGTGTTTCTACTATCTGCAAGGCAGGGTGTGCTAACTGACCCTAGAACAACTCAGCAAGATCTGCAAATGAAGATGGTGAGACCCAACATAGCTAAGTGGCACAAGTGGGGGAATTGGGCCCTACGTCTGTTTTGTTTCCTAATTCTATGTGCTTTGTGCTTTATCATTTGCTTCTCATGTGTGCTTTTTTTTTTGCCTTTGAAAAGACCTTTATTTTTTGTGAAAAGAATACCAAGCACTATAAGCAAATACAGTGTAGACAAATCACCAGAAATCCCCACCCCCAACCTGACCATTATTGTTTTGGAGCACATCCCCTAGGCATCTCTGCACATGTACACAGCATTTTTGGTGGCTGCCTCCTTCAGGTCACTTGCTGCCCTGATTTCATAATTTTGTTGAAGAAGATAGACAATTAAATCTGACTTGCTCTAGGGCAATATTCTCGATTTTCACTCTGTCTTGCCAAACAGGGCAAAGCAGAGAAGGTGTAATTGACTACCAACCCATAATCCAGTCTTTAATGTTGAACTAAATAACAGTGAAGCTCTTGGGTTGCTGGTCCCTTAGCCCCTGCACTCCTTTACTTGTTTCTGGACAAAGTGCTGTAGGAAGCAGAAGAGCGAAAATCTTACTTTACTTTTCCAGGGGTGCTCTGAGTAGTGGTCCTGGTCCAGCCCCATCGTTCAAGGCCTTGACCTTTCTGCACTGGTTCACCATGCACCACCTGACTCCTAGGGCCTGGAAGATCCCTGTGTTCCATGTTCTAAGAACTTACCCTGGGCTGGCAAGTTCATTTCCTCGGCTGGGCTTCCAATTACAAGTGTGTTCACGCCTTTCAAAACAAACCATACCCAGTGTTTTTATCAAACCCTAGAAATCTACTATTGCAAATATCTCCCTTCGTGGAAATGTACCAGCGACTTCGAGTCCGTGGCAGATGCCATGGCTGACATCCCCGTGGGCTCAGGCCATCACTTTCTGCTTGGCAGACACTGGCTGAACCAACATTAATCTCCACTGTGATCCACACAGTGGAAAAATACAGTGGCTGCCTAAGGGAGCCGCCAGTGAAAACAATTCACTCACTTCTCCCAGCACAAGCTACTTAACCTCCTGCCAGCCCTGGAGAGCCAGGGTGATAACCCCTCCTCCCCATGCATCCGATTCCTGGTCTCAGGCCCTCCAGAAGATGTCAGTTTTGGCCTGAGACTGCTTTTCTTAGGAAGGAAAAAAAGTGTCTAAGATGAGAAGAAAGATGCTTAAACTATTAAAACGTTGTTTCTCAGCTGGGAGATTGACATAGGCACAACTCGATCATTTAATACTGATAATGTAATAACAGCTGTCAATTTTAGAGTTAACGCCTTGTGCCAGCCACTGTGCTAAGTGCTTTCCAGATGATCGAATTTAACTTTTAAAGCAACATGCATTTTACAGAGGAAGAAACTGAGGCTCAGAGAGGTGAAGTGACAACCCTCTAACTGTAGCTCAAGGTCATACAGCAGGTAAACGGCACTGCAGAGTTGGGAACATGGGTCTGTAAGAAGACTGGGGAAGAAAGCCCTAGTTCAGTCCAAAAGACAGCTCGTGGGAGTGAGGAAAAGATGAGCTTTGTAGCTAACCAGACATCACCATGGTTTTACCCCATAATATCAAAGTGGAAAAGCCATTTATCCCTTTGGGCCTCAGTTTCCTCATCTGTAAAATGAAGATAATAAAACCTACTTCACTTGTGAGGAGGAAATGTGCTCATGAATGTAGAAGTGCCTGGCAGGTTGTGGGCCCTGGAGAAACATTCAGATCCCTTTCCCCTCTCCTAATGACCTCTAGCGGTTCTTTGGTCTCAGTTTTCCCACCCATAAAATGACCAGCTTGCAGTGGATCTAATGGGTAAGCTTCCTCCCAGCCCTCTAATTCTAGTACGTAGAATATGCATCAATGCATACTTTATGCTTTTTGGTGGTTTCCAGACACCCATTATTCCATTAGGAGACTACCAACCCCAAATGCTTCCACTGCATCTTCTCCTTTCCTTGGAATTTTGCAAATCGCAGCCAATTTGCCTTGAACTTGCAGCCTCCGGCCTCCATTTCCCTCCCTCCCTCCCCTGGCCCCTGGTGGATGACATCATTGTGTGTATACCTTTAAGATTATATAAATCTGTGATCATACAGTAGCCTCCATCCCCATGGAGACGCGGAGGAGTTTCCCTTTTGTGAGGAAAGCTGTCATGTCACTTCCTGCTGCTGACAAATCAGTTTAGGAGATTAAAATAAAGGGGGGGGGTGCGGGGTGCGGGAGGCAGCCTCTGAGAACTGCAGGCTCGGTGGTTTCTGGTTGCCATACACAGAGACAAACAAAGCCGAGGCCGCGCAGGCCGAGCTCAGGTTTCCCACACCTCAACGGGCGGATCCAGGTCACCCGGCGCTATTTTTCTCCGCAGGCTGCATTCTGGGGAGCAGGTGGGAGGGCTGACCACTTACGGGGACTTTCCTGGGGCTCTGCACTGAAAGCCTGTTGGAGAACAGCCTCTGGGTCCAGCCAAGCCTCTGCTCCCCTTTATCGGCTCAGGAGGTGTCCTCATCCTTCGGAGAACAAAGTGTATGCCGGTTGCTAGCGCCACAGTGCACACAACTGTGCTCTGCTAAGGGAAATACGGTAGAACCACCTTTTTCTTGACTGTGGCTTTTTAGGCTAAGCATCAGTCCATTCATTCGATCATTCATTCATTCAACAAATATTTATTGACTCTCTATAGGCCCAGGGATGCTTTGGTGTTAGACAAAGTTCCTATTTTTTTTTTTTTTTTTACTTTTTTTTCAAAGTTCCTATTCTCAAGTAGCTAACAATGGTGCTGTTGGGGTGTGTAAATAAATAATTAAGAAATAAGATAAGAATGAAGGCTCTGAAGGTGAGATATTAAAGGGGGGGGTCCTTTAGATTTTGGTGATCAGGGAGGCCTCTCTGATGGGGTGACTGGAGAAGCTAAGACCTGAGTGATACAACCCAGTTGCCTATTTGAGAGGTAAGCTGGGAAGAGGGTTCCAGGCCAGGAGGGCACTAAAGACTTGAGGTTTGAGAGGGATCTTTGTGGACTGGTAGAGCACTTGACTTGGAGCCAGCTAGACCTGAGTTCAAGACCTGCTTCTGCCACTTGTTAGCTCTGTGACTTACTGTAGGTAAGTTACCAAACTCTAAGCCTCAGTTTCCCCATCTGTAATATGGGCCAATAACCTCTGACCTTCAAAGGCTTTTAAAGAATTAAATGAAAGGCAGTCACTCTGGGCTCATCAGAGAGGCTTGGGAAAGGCTCATTGTCCTCTGGTGACTCAGCTGGTCCCCATTCTGCCACTTGAGCAGCAGCACCCCTCCCCAGAGTGTCCTGGTGAAAGGAAACAGGGAGAAGTGAGTTGTCTTGCCCCATCTCTGGGCCCCAGGACTTATCCCAAGGGTTAGGGAGCAGCAGGTACTTACATATGTCTTCTGAATAAAGGAGTGAGTGACCATCCCCTAGAAAGTGCTCAGTAGATGTTCGAATAATACCACCAAAATTCTGGGACTTTGTTCCAAATGCCTCAACAAGTAATAACTGTATGCCCTTGGGTAGATTACTTCTCCACTCAAAGCCTCAGTTTTCATACCTCTAAAAAGGGAGTGGTGAAAGTATTTGCTTTACATGGTAGTTGTTAATATTAAATGAAATAACGTACACAAAATATTTTGCACAGTACTCAACACACAAGAAACAATAAGCATTAACCATTTTAACCATAATTATTATCATCACCACTACCACCACCACCATCATCATCATAAAGGAAAGATTTAAAAAAGGAAACAAATTTTAATCTTCAGCCCAGACCTCTCCCCTAACTGCAGACTTGTATATCCAATAACCTCCTTGACATAGCCATTTCTTTGTCAAATAGACTTCCAAATTTGGCAATTCCAAAGATAAACCTTTGATTTACCCCCAAACCAGCTCCATCTGTGCTCTTCCAATCTTGGTTAATGGCAACTTCATTCTTCCCTTAGCTCAGGTCAAAAACTTTGGAGCCATCCTTGACTCCTCTCATTTTCTCATAACCTGTATTTGATTCATCAGCAAATTGAGACAGGTCCATTTTCAAAACATAACCGTTTTCAAAATAGACCCACTTCTCATCACTTCCAAAACCACCTCTCTGGTCCAGCCACCATCAGAAGTTGCCTATGTTACCGCAGTAGCCTCAGGACTGTTCTTGTTTCTGCACTGTCCCTCTCAGTCTATTGGCCACCAAAAGCCAAAGCTATCCTTTTAGTGTTGCCTATAGTACACACCTTTGATGACAAATTCAGCTTTTGCTTCCCTACAAATATTTTAATTTACTTTCAGTACTGAAAAATGTTTTCACTGGGCAAAGAATTCCAGTTTCAACCTTATTTCTTTAACCATTTTGAAGACATATTCCATTGTCTTCTCAATTTTGTAGTGTCTTTTGAGAAGTCAGCTTACTAACTTAGTGTTGTCCCTCTGAGGGTAATCTGTCTTTTTTCCCTGGTTGCTTTGGATTTTCTCTTTCTCTCTCTCTCTCTTTTTTTAAAATTAATTTATTTTAAAAATTAAAAAAAAACATCTTTATTGGAGTATAATTGCTTTACAATCTTTTTTTTAAGCAGTTTTATTATAATGTCTCTGTAGTTTTCTTCCTATTTACCTGGCTTACGATTTGTGTTTTTTTCAAATCTGTGGCTTGATGTCTTTCATTAGTCTTGGAAAATTCTGTTATTATTTCTCCATTTTGATACTTTCATGTATAAAACATAGCTATTTTAATGTCTGTGACCAATAACTATATGGATTCTCTTGTGTTTATATCTATGGTTTCTTTTGATATTTGTAAAATCATGTTTTATTCCCTCATATGCCTGGTTATTTTGATTGAGTGACAGGCACTGTGTATGAAAAATTTTAGAGATTATTTAAGGTAGTTTTACCCTCTTCTCAACAGGGTTCACTTTGTTCTAGGTGGCTTGGAGGTCTAGGAATCCCAGATCACCTTAACCCAACCAGAGACAAGAGATGGCTTGAGAGGACTTGAAGCTGAGCTTTAGACCCTGTGATGACTGCTTCAGTCTTCTTCCAAAGGTGTATTCGTTAGTAGTTGCAACTAAAAGTTTGGGGATTTTCCAAGCCCCCCAGCCTGTATTACTTTTTGGGGTAATATACGAGAAAGCCTAGGCATATACCAGATTCCTTCCTGGTGTGCCCTGAACTCTAGTATTTGTCCCATTATACTCATGAGTCTGTTAAAAGCTCTGCTCAAGTCATTAGCCGTTCAGCTTCTCATTTCAGAATTGGCAGATAGCCCTTCGGGGAAAAGAGGCACCCAATGCTATGCTCATCCCTCTGGGTTTTCCTCTTCCAGCTCTTGATCCCACAATTCCTCACTGCCCTTTTACCACTTGAACGTCTTCAAACTGAAATGTTAAAAAATATTCTGTCCAACTTTTCTAGTCCTCAGCAGTAGAGTGGTTCTGGATGATGTGGTCTGCCATGACTGGAAGGGAGTTAGACTTTTAAAAACCCAGAGTGAAACTTCTAACGCATGAGGTTTCTTTTTCTCCTCTACCCCAACCCTCCATGGCACCTACCTCACTCATAATCAAAGGCCAAGTCATTACAAAGGCTACAAGACCTGACATGACTTGTCTGGCTGATACATCTCTGACCACATCTTCTGCCACTCTTCCCTTTCACTCATCTCTTCCAGACAAGCTGGCCTCATTGATCTTCCTAGCATAGGCAGAGTTCACTCTTGCTTCAGGGACCCGTTCTCTTCCCTCCGCCCAGACCAATCTCCCTTTAGATCTCTGCAAGTCTGCTTCCTTCATTTCCTTCAGCTCTCAGTTCAAAAGTCATCTCTTCAATGGGCCATTTCCTGACCACCACCCCATTTAAACTAGAGCCACCCTGCCCCAACCCTGGCCACCCCATATCCCTTTCTCTGCTTCATTTCTCAACAGAGCACTTATCACCGCCTAATACGTACTTATTTGTGTATGGTCTATCTCCCCACTAGAACGGAAGGCCTTGAGGGTAAGGACCTTGTCTGTCTTGTTCACTGTGAGATCTCCTGCCCTTAGAACAGTGCCTGGCATGTAGTGAGCACTCAATAAATGTGATGCATAAATGAGAGAACTCTGAAGGCTCTGGACAATTCCTCTCCTTTCTGGGTGGGTCCTGGGCTCCAGCTAGGGGGAAGTGATTCTTTTCTGCTCAGCCAACCTCTTTCCCTTCCACATGAGGCAATTTCCCTTGGAGACTTTCCAGTAACACACAGTGGTGTGCAAATGAAATAAAGCATATAAAAGCACTTTGTAATCAGGAAATAACATGACGGTCCTGGCTATCCAAAACCTGCTTATCCTGGGGCTCCGTTCTTGGGATCAGGGCTGTGACTCTGGAAGGACAACAGTGGGAAAAGCTCCTCAGGGGCTCCGTTCTGAGCCCCATCCTCCCACACTTTCCCCCTCCTTTCCTCCCTCCCATCCAAAGAGAATTCCCCATGGCGTGTGCCTCTAATTAGGAGAATGGGGCAGTGGGTGATTCATGGGGAAGTCTGTAGGGCTGCTTGGGGCTTATGACTCACAGCTTCTCGTCTAATAGGAGGGTCAGATCTCCATACTGAATCTCCTGGAAATGTCCTTTGTCAAGGGCTCCAGTGACCACTGGGGATTCTCTCCCACAGAGCTCTCAACAGCACCTTCCTGGCACTTGTCACTCTGTTTAGTTGTCTGTTGCTCAATAAGTACATATAGAAGGAACAAAGGAAGGGAGGCCAGCAGTGAGAGCGGGAAGGAGGGGAGGAGGGGAAGAGGACATCCGACTCCTTGACCAGACTGTGAGCCACTAAGGGCAGGATCGTGCCCTTTTCTGTGTCCCAACGTAAGGCTTGGCTTATAGTTGGGGAAGTAATGGTTGAGTAAATGAAGGAATATTTGGGGATCTTGAGGGGCCTCATTCGAGGGTATTGCCAGCCTGATAGAGCCTCATGGCAGTGGCAGGTGGGGGGCTGGGGCTTGGTATTTATTGTGGATGACACTGTAGAGGCTAAGGCAGATGGTACTGGCTGACATAAAAGCAGTCCAGTCATAAAAGCAGGCCCTTCTGAGCTCTAACTGGTGCCAGGCCCTGCACTGGACACTGGACGCACAGGAATGGAGAAGATACGATCCCTGACCTTGGGCTCTCCCAGCAAATGGTGGAGACTGATGGCTTGACCCAGGATTTTAGTGCAGTGGTCTGGGAGCTGGTTGCAAGGTGTGGACAGGACAAGGGAGTGGGGAGATGCAGGGAGGATTGGGTAGAGGGGAGAAAAAGAAGAAAAGGCTTTCTGCAGGGGGTGACTCTAGAGCCCCGGAATTCTGGGGACGCGGCACAGAAAGGACTCCTGTCCTCAGCGGGGTGAGGAATGGTCTGAAGCCAATTTATTGTTGTTTACTAGATTTTATGGAAGGAAGAAGGGCCCTAGGACTTGTCCCAGGCCCAAACTACTTGCCCTAGAAGTGAATTCTCAAGAACCCTCACGAGAGTCCCCACGCCTGTCCTGCTCTTACGCAAAATGGACCAGAGCCCCGCGCCCCCTATGGTGGGCATCTCAAAGAGTGGGCTCTGTGGGGCACTGAGTGAGGCCAAGGACATGACCCTCAGGGAAGAAAGACTGAAAAGCACTAGCTTGGACCCTGGCTTCCTCTCCATATTCTCATTGGATGAATTGTTTAGGCTGTTCTCACCATGGACCTGAAAACTGCAGAGAGTACAGTGTCCCAAGAAGATGAGATAACACGATTATGACTACCTTGTCCCTACGGCCCAGAGTCAGCCATTCAGGCTCCCACTCACATTGACTTTGGACATGACAGGGCACAGCATTCCACCCTGGTTATTCTACTATGAGCTGCTTCTCTGGTGTGAAGGGCCCTGCAGCCCTTGAAGAGGCAAGACCTGAGTTTCACTTGGGCCATTGCTCATCCTACTATAAGGTCTATAAGAGACTGGGGACAACTTTATTTCTGATATCTCTGGCCAGAGCTAGTGCCCAATATAGCCATGATAGCTCAGGGTCAGAGAAGAAAGATAAAGGAAGTCTCATTTATTGAGCTCCTACTATGACTATTGCTTTCCGTATGTGGTTTATTTAATGCTCTCATCTGGCCTCTTCATCAGGGCTTATTATTATTGCCATGTCACAAGGAGTAGTAACTGAGGCCTGGAAAAGTAGGGGATTTGCTTAGAGCCACAAGTTGGGCTGAACTCAGTGTCCAAGGCCCAAGTCCGGCAAGGTCTTTCCACTGCACCAAGCAAGATAAGGGTGAGCCCTGCCCTCATTCTGGGGCCCACCATCGCTCTTTAAGTTTGGGGAAGGTGGAAAGTACTGATGATGACTACTAGATGAGGGTCCCCACGCCCCCAGGGCTCCTGGGAAGGGGCTTTATGTATCCTTGTATCCTCAGTGCTTTCAATAAATACACAGACCATGATTAAACTGACTAGGGCATAGATAGCTGGTTGCCACTAGTATCTGGTTTTCCTTTCTTCTTTAGTAATAGATTTTTAGTTAGGTATGTGTCTTACAGTTCCCTCCCTTGCAACCAGGTGTGGCCATTTGAATGTCAGGCCTAAGGTGTGTGCAACTTCCAGAGAGTGTCATTAAAGAGAAGGGGATTTCTTTTCTTCCCCCTTTCCTTTTTCCTGTTGTCTGGAATACTGATGTGATGGCTGGAGCTGAGGCAGCCATTTAAAACCATGAAGCAATACTAGGAATGATGTCAGAGCAGCAAGATAGAAGGAGTCTGGGTCCCTGAGGACTATTGGGAGATAATTCTCCATGGCATTTTTATAACTTTTGTGACACCTTTTAACTGAAATTATTTCTTTTCAAGAGTTGTTTTAAGGCAAATAGCCTGGGGAAACTAAGATAGTGTCTTCTGGAACAGAGAACAGATTTGTTTCCTGAGCAGGATAATAGAGATAATGTTATTTTCCAGGGCAAATGTTGGCTAGATTTGCTAGCAGCCTCTTAGAAGATTAGGATTTTCCTAAACTCAGTGTGCCTCAGCTCTGACACAAACCCACTGTGTGCACAGCATCCACCTGGGCTTACTGCACTGGCCCCATGGAACTTGGGGGGCAAGGGGAACCAGTGCAACTATGAACCTCATGCTGCCCGCTGTGCTGTAATAAAGTCCCTTGTCCTGTGTCTTCTGCAAGCATCTATGAAACTGTGGTCAGCTTACTTGTTAGTTTGCAAGTAGGAAGGAATTCTCAGGCCTTCATGCTTCTGACAAGGATTTCGTGGAGAACAGCAATATAATAAGCCCTAGTGGGATTTTTTCCCCCCCTTTTTTCTAACTTTATTGAGATAAATTTTACCTCAATAAACATCTATTTTAACCTTATGATGTAATGATTTTTTACAAATCTATACAGTTTTATGTGTATATTCAAATTTTAACAAATGTATGCAGAATGTATTATACCTACCAACACATCCAAAATATAGAGCATATCCATCATCAAAAATTCCCTCATGCTTCTTCCCGATCAATCCCTACCTATGGACATGCTTTCTGTCACCATAGATCAAAATTGTGATTTCTGGATTTCCTATAAATGGAGTCATGTCGTATTCTTTCTGTTGTGTCTGCATTTTTTCAATCAGCATATATTTTTTCAGATTAGTCCATGCTGTTGTCTGTATCAGTAATTAAAATTTTTTTAAATAGATTTTATTTTTTAAAGCCGTTTTAAATTCACAGAAAAACTGAGTGGAAAGCACAGAGAGTTCCCATATACCTCCTTCCCCATACGGGCCCAACCTCCCCCACTATCTACGTACAGCCCCATAGTGGGACATTTGTAACAGTGATGATACAACATTATCACCCAAAGTCCATAGCTCACATTAGGGATCACCCTCGGTGTTGTACATTCTACGTGTCTGGATAAATGTATAATGACATATATCCACCATTATAGTATCTTACAGAGTAGTATCACTCCTTTAAAAATCCTGTGTTCTACCTGTTCATCCCTCCCCCTACCCCCAACCCTTCGAAACCACTGATCTTTTTACTGTCTCCGTAGTTTAACTTTTTCCAGAATGTCATTTTTGATTATACAGCATGTAGGTTTTTCAGACTGGCTTCTTTCACTTACTAATAAGCATTTAAATTTCCTTCATGTCTAGATGATTTAAATCCATTGTCTGGATGTACCACCATTTATTTATCCTTTCATCTACTCAGGGACATCTCGGTTGCTTCCAGCTTTTGGCAATTATGAATAAATTCATAAACTATAAATATAATTCATTTGTAAATGAATGATAAATATTATTCATAAATAAATATTATATATAATTATGAATAAGGCTGATCTATGTTTTATGGATATAAGCTTTCAGCTTCTTTAGGTAAATAGCAAGGAGAATGATTGTTGGATTTTATTGTAAGAGCATGTTTAGTTTTGTAAGAAACTGACAAATTGTCTTCCAAAGTGGCTGCACCATTGCCTTCCCACCAGAAATGAATGAGAGTTCCTGTTGCTTCATATCCTTGCCAGCATTTGGTATTGTTAGTGTTTTGGTTTTTTTTTAAAAAAAATTTATTTGTTTATTTATTTATTTTTGGCTGTGTCGGGTCTTAGTTGCGGCACTCAGGATCTTGCTTTGCAGTGCTTGGGCTTTTCTCTAGCTGTGGCGCACGAGCTTAGTTGCCCCGCGGCACCTGAGATCTTAGTTCCCCGACCAGGGATGGAACCCGTGTCCCCTGCGTTGGAAGGCAGATTCTTTACCACTGGACCACCAGGGAAGTCCTGGTATTGTTAGTGTTTTGGATTTTGGCCATTCTAGTAGGCATGTAGTGGTATTTTGTGTGTTTTTGTTGTTTTAAAAAAATTTTATTTATTTATTTATTTTGGCTGCACCAGGTCTCAGTTGCAGCATGCAGGATCTTTGTTGCGGCATGCATGAGGGATCCAGATCCAGCTCCCCAACCGGGGATCAAACCCGGGCCCCCTGCATTGGGAGCACAGAGTCTCACCCGCTGGACCACCAGGGAAGTCCCTTTGTTTTTGTTTTTAATTGAAGTACAGTTGATGTACAGTATTATATAAGTTACAGGTGTACAATAGAGTGATTCACAATTTTTTTTTTAAATAAAGCGCATTTTATTTTATTTTTTTAAAGTTTTATTTATTTATTTATTTATGGCTGTGTTGGATCTTCGTTTCTGTGCGAGGACTTTCTCTAGTTGTGGCAAGCGGGGGCCACTCGTCATCGCGGTGCGCGGGCCTCTCACTATCGTGGCCCCTCTTGTTGCGGAGCACAGGCTCCAGACGCGCAGGCTCAGTAATTGTGGCTCACGGGCCCATTTGCTCCGCGGCATGTGGGATCTTCCCAGACCAGGGCTCGAACCTGTGTCCCCTGCATTGGCAGGCAGATTCTCAACCACTGCGCCACCAGGGAAGCCCCACAATTTTTAAGGTTACACTCCATTTATAGTTATTTAAAAATATTGACTATATTCCCTGTGTTTTACAATATATCCTTGTAGCTTATTTTGGTAACTTAATTTAACTTGCGATTCCCTAATGACATATGATGTTGGGTATCTTTTCATGTGCTTATTTGCCATCTTTTTTAAAAATTTATTTATTAATTTATTTATTTTTGGCTGCATTGGGTCTTCATTGCTGCCCACGGGCTTGTTGTGGTGAGCGGGGGCTACTCTTCAGTGCGGTGCGCGGGCTTCTCATTGCAGTGGCTTCTCTTGCTGCAGAGCACAGGCTCTAGGCACGCTGGCTTCAGTAGTTGTGGCGCATGAGCTTAGCTGCTCCGCGGCATGTGGGATCTTCCTGGATCAGGGATCGAACCTGTGTCCCCTGCATTGGCAGACAGATTCTTAACCACTGCGCCACCAGGGAAGTCCCCTATTTGCCATCTTTATATCTATCTTCTTCTGTTCGGGTCTTTTGCCCATTTAAAAAATCAGGTTGTTTTCTTACTGTTGAGTTTTAAGATATTTGTATATTTTGGATAACAGTCCTTTATCCGTTGTGTCTTTCAGATATATTTTCTCCCAGTCTGTGGCTTGTCTCTGGAATCTGGTGGGCTTCTTTGTGTGAGAGAAAACTATATTTCTATATTCCTATGTTGTTTAAGCCACTGTTATGCTGGGCTTTTCTTGCACCTGAACTTAATTCTAACTAATACCTGAAGGCATACTTCTGCTTAGACCCTTTCAGGGGCTTCCTATCATATCCAGAATAAAACCCAAGTCTTTCCATGGCCTCCATGGATTCAGGTAGTCTGGTCCCTGGCAGAGCAGTTAAGAGCAAGGCCTCTGGAACCAGGGTTCAAATTCTGTAAATTTGGGGAAGTTATTTAACTTTTCGGTGCCTCAGTTTCCTCATCTGTATAATGGATTAATAATAGGACTACCTTCTCAAGTTGTTGTGAGAACTAAATGAGTTGCTACATTACACAGTGTCTGGCACATGACAAGTGTCCCGTACATATTGTTACTGGCATAGCGCCTCTTTCCCCGACCACCGCACTGAACCTCCTTGATTTTCTTTCACATACTTTAATAAACAGAATGCGTTCTCACTGCAGAGCATCTGTACCCTTCCCTCTGCCTGGAACTGTAACCCCCACACCCAACACATACACACTCACCCACACTCACATACTCAAACACACATACATAGCCACACTCAGATACGTGTGCTCTCACACACACACTCACACGCATTCACAAACATTCAC